>NC_090371.1:17197421-17497421 GCF_036365525.1 Heterodontus francisci
GCACAGTGTAGCAATGAAAAATGCACTTTAGGAATATAAAGCACAACGAACAAATATTAAATTCCCTGTAGGAATGTAAAGCTCAGTGGAGGAATGTAAAACGCACAGTCGGAATGTCAGGCACAGAGTAGGATTGTGAAGCACACTGAAGGATTGTAAAAGGCACTGTGGGAATGTAAAGCAAAGTTTAGGAATTGAATGCACAATGCAGGAATGTAAAATGCACTGTGTGAATGTAAAGCACAGTGTAGGGACAGAAGCGCAAGGGGAGAGCCAACTGTGTAACAGTCCCGACAAACACATTTTTCTGCAGCATCTGTGGAAGAGCCTGTCACTCTAGAATTGGCCTTTATACCCACTCCAGGCGCTGCTCCACACACCACTGACCACCTCCAGGCGCTTACCCATTGTCTCTCGAGATAAGGAGGCCAAAGAAGACAAAGAAGGAATGTACAGTGCACTGTCCGAATGTGAAACACAGTTCAGGAATGTAAATTGCACTGTAGGAATGTAAAGCACAGTGTAGGAATGTAAAGCATCGTGTAGCAATGTAAAATGCACTGTAGGAATGTAAAGCACAGTGTAGGAATGTAAAGCATCGTGTAGCAATGTAAAATGCACTGTAGGAATGTAAAGCACAGTGAAGGAATATAAAGCATCGTGTTGCAATGTAAAATGCACTGTAGGAATGTAAAGCACAGTGTAGGAATGTAAAGCACAGTGAAGGAATATAAAGCACATTGAAGCAATGTAAAATGCACTGTAGGAATGTAAAGCATAGTGAAGGAATATAAAGCACAGTGTTAGAATGTAAAGCACAGTATAGCAACCCCACTGCCTTGTGGGCGTCTCGGGAGAGACCAAGGCTAAAGGAGTAAACCCTAACAGAAAATCCGGAGCGGAACCCCGAAGGCGGTCATGTGTCACCTTTGGCATGTTTCTGGCAGTTCCTGCAGCCATACTGGTGCCAAACGTCGTGCTCTGCACTCCTTTGGACCCCACCAGAAAGGTCGAGAGGGGGGTTTTGACGTTTCGGCAACTCTCAACCTTTATACATTCGCCCAGGCATGCGCCATGGAGAGATCACTCCATAGTCGCCTCACAGCGACTGAAACAACACAGAAGGCAGCACTAACGGGTTATAAGTCCAGCTAAATTGGTGAGGAGATTGGGCGCCACGGGTTGCCTTTGTCGGTGGGAAAGGTCATCGCACTTGACTGGACAGCAACCGCCCGCCTCAAACCGGGCAGCCCCCGGTCAAAAAGGTTCTGTCCCGCCACAGTCCACCTGCTTCAATGGGTGCTTGGAGATCAGGGTCATTGCCCGAAAGGTGGACTGCAACACCGCACCAAACAACACGAAAAAAGGATAGAAGGTACCAGCCCTTCGCTTTACAAGCTGGAACGTCAGAACTATGTGTCCTGACCTGTCGGAAGACCTTACACAAATCAACGCTTCTCGGAAGACCGCCATCATTAACAACGAACTCAGTCGACTCAATGTAGACATTGCAGCACTTCAGGAGACACGCCTCCCCGCGAGTGGATCTCCAGCAGAGCAAGACTCCACCTTCTTCTGGTAGGGCAGGGATCCTGAAGAACCAAGACAGCAAGGAGTGGGCTTTGCCATCAGAAACTCCTTGCTCAGCATGATAGAGCCTCCCTCAAATGGCTCGGAACGCATACTGTCCATCCGACTGCTCACCACCTCTGGTCCAGTACACCTACTCAGCTTCTATGCTCCAACACTCTGCTCCCCACCTGAAGCTAAAGACCAGTTCTACGAGGGACTCCATAACATCATTCGTGGCATCCCCAACACCGAACACCTATTCCTGCTGGGGGACTTTAATGCCAGGGTTGGGGCCGACCATGACTCATGGCCCTCCTGCCTTGGGCGCTATGGCGTTGGAAGGATGAATGAGAACGAGCAGAGACTGCTTGAGTTGTGTACCTATCATAATCTCTGCATCACCAACTCGTTCTTTCACACTAAACCCTGTCACCAGGTTTCATGGAGGCACCCAAGATCACGTCGTTGGCACCAGCTAGACCTCATTGTCACAAGGCGAGCCTCCTTAAACAGTGTTCCAATCACACGCAGCTTCCACAGTGCGGACTGCGACACCGACCACTGCCTGGTGTGCAGCAAGGTTAGACTCAGAACAAAGAAGTTGCATCATTCCAAGCAGAAGGGCCACCCGCGCATCATCCCGGCGGAGCAGCAGGAGAAGGTAGCGACTCTTCGGTGGGTAAGTGAAGGCACCAGGAGCTGTGTTTTAAAAGTTGTACTTACTGTTTTCCTTGTGTTCAAGTTACTTTTGGCGTGGGAGGAACCGGAAGCTGGACGGCAGCAAGGACTCCTGGGTAGGTATTTTCTTTAAAGGTGCGGAGCTCCGTGGACTCGGCCTCATTTCCCGACGGAGCAGCAGGAGAAGGTAGCGACTCTTCGGTGGGTAAGTGAAGGCACCAGGAGCTGTGTTTTAAAAGTTGTACTTACTGTTTTCCTTGTGTTCAAGTTACTTTTGGCGCGGGAGGAACCGGAAGCTGGACGGCAGCAAGGACTCCTGGGTAGGTATTTTCTTTAAAGGTGCGGAGCAGAGTTAACCCGAGACCCTTTTTACCCTCCTCCTCTAACCAAAAAGGACTGAACAGGTAAGCTATTTCACTGTTTTTGTTAATATCTATATTTGTACTTAATTAAGGGGTAATTGAGTAAAAGAAATGGCAGCCAGGGGAGTGCAGTGCTCCTCCTGCAGTATGTTCGAGGTGAGGGGAACCTCCGGGGACCCTGCCGACTTTACCTGCTGGAAGTGCATCCGTCTCCAGCTCCTATCAGACCGTGTTAGGGAACTGGAGCTGGAGCTGGATGAACTGAGGATCATTCGGGAAGCTGAGGGGGTGATAGATAGAAGCTACAGGGATGTCGTTACTCCACAAAACAAAGGCAGCTGGGTAACAGTTAGAGGTGGGAAGAGGTCAGTGCAGGGATCTCCTGTGGTCGTTCCCCTCAACAACAAGTATACAGTTTTAGATACTGTTGGGGGGGGCGGCCTATCGGGGGCAGGCTGCAGTGAACGGGCCTCTGGCACGGGGTCCTGCACTGTGGCTCAGAAGGGAAGGAGGGAGAACGGGAGAGCACTAGTCATCGGGGACTCGATGGTGAGGAGTACCGACAGGCGGTTCTGTGGGAGCAAGCGAGACGCACGGATGGTTTGTTGCCTCCCTGGTGCCAGGGTCCGTGATGTTTGTGATCGCGTCTTCAGGATCCTTAAAGGGGAGGGGGAGCAGCCAGAGGTCGTGGTGCACATTGGCACCAACGACGTAGGAAGGAAGGGTGGCACAGATGTTAGAAGTGAGTTTAGGGAGTTAGGCTGGAAGCTGAAAGCTCGGACGGACAGAGTTGTTATCTCTGGTTTGTTGCCGGCGCCACGTGATAGTGAGGCTAGGAATAGGGAGAGAGCACAGCTGAACACGTGGCTGCAGGAATGGTGTAGGAGGGAGGGCTTCCAGTTCTTGGATAATTGGACTGCATTCTGGGGAAGATGGGACCTGTTCAAACAGGACGGGCTGCATCTGAACCAGAGGGGCACCAATATCCTGGGAGGGAGGTTTGCTAGTACTGTTCGGGAGGGTTTAAACTAGTTTGGGAGGGGGATGGGAACCGGACTTGTAGTCCAGGGACCAGTGGGTCCACTCAGAAAGACAAAGAGTGTAGTGAGGTATTGGGGAAGGTAGCACTGTCGCAGAGGACAGATGGGCACGGAGAAGGGTTGAAGTGCGTATACTTCAACGCAAGAAGCATCAGGAATAAGGTGAGTGAATTGAAGGCGTGGATGGGCACTTGGGACTACGATGTTGTGGCCATCACTGAAACGTGGATAGGTGAGGGGGAGGAATGGTTCTTGGAGGTACCTGGTTATAGATGTTTTCATAAGATTAGGAATGGTGGTAAAAGAGGTGGGGGGGTGGCATTGTTAGTTAGAAATAGTGTAACAACTGCTGAAAGAATTTTCGAGGAGGATCTGCCGACTGAGGCACTGTGGGTTGAGGTCAGGAACAGGAAAGGAGCAGTCACCTTGATGGGAGTTTTCTATCGGCCCCCCAATAGCAGCAGGGAGGTGGAAGAGCAGATTGGGAAACAGATTTTGGAAAGGAGCAGAAGTCACAGGGTAGTAATTATGGGGGATTTCAACTTCCCAAATATTGATTGGCAACTCTTTAGATCGAATAGTTTGGATGGGGTAGTGTTTGTGCAGTATGTCCAGGAAGCTTTTCTGACTCAGTATGTAGACTGCCCGACCAGAGGGGAGGCAATATTGGATTTGGTACTAGGTAATGAACCAGGGCAAGTGATAGAGCTGTTGGTGGGCGAGCACTTTGGAGATAGTGATCACAATTCTGTAGCATTCACTGTGGTAATGGAGAGGGATAGGTATGTGCAACAGGGCAAGGTTTACAATTGGGGGAAGGGTAGATATGATGCTGTCAGGCAGGAACTGAGGAGCATAAGTTGGGAGCATATGCTGGCAGGGAAGGGCACGGTCGAAATGTGGAACTTTTTCAAGGAGCAGATAGTAGGGGCCATTGATAAGCATGTCCCTGTCAGACAGGGAAGGGATGGTCATGTGAGGGAACCGTGGTTGACAAGAGAGGTTGAGAGTCTTGTTAGGAAGAAGAAGGATGCGTATATAAGGTTGAGGAAAAAGGGCACAGGCATAGCTCTGGAGGGATACAAGATGGCCAGGAAGGATCTGAAGAAAGGGATTAGGAGAGCTAAGAGAGGGCATGAAAAATGCTTGGCGGGTAGGATAAAAGAAAACCCCAAGGCCTTTTACGCGTATGTCAGAAATATGAGGATGACTAGGGGGACCGTAGGTCCGGTCAAGGACAATAGCGGGAGACTGTGTGTTGAGCCGGAAGAGATAAGTGAGGTTTTGAATGAGTACTTCTCTTCGGTATTTACGAATGAGAAGGGGTGTATTACTGAAGAGGACGGTGTGAAACAGACTGGTAAGCTCGAGGAAGTGCTCGTTAGGAGGGAAGATGTGTTGGGGTTTTTGAATAACTTGAAGATAGACAAGTCTCCCGGGCCTGACGGGGTATATCCAAGGATGTTATGGGAAGCAAGGGATGAAATTGCAGAGCCGCTGGCAATGATCTTTTCATCTTCTCTGTTGACGGGGGTGGTACCAGGTGATTGGAGGGTGGCAAATGTTGTGCCCCTGTTCAAGAAAGGGAATAGGAACAACCCTGGGAATTACAGGCCAGTTAGTCTTACTTCGGTGGTAGGCAAGTTGATGGAAAAGGTGCTGAGGGATAGGATTTCTGAGCATCTGGAAAGACACTGCTTGATTCGGGACAGTCAGCACGGTTTTGTGAGGGGTAGGTCTTGCCTCACAAGCCTGATTGAATTCTTTGAGCAGGTGACCAAGCAAGTGGATGAGGGTAAACCAGTGGATGTGGTGTACATGGATTTTAGTAAGGCATTTGATAAGGTCCCCCATGGTAGACTTATGGAGAAAGTCAGGAGGCATGGGATAGTGGGGAATGTGGCCAGTTGGATTAAGAATTGGCTAACTGATAGAAGGCAGAGAGTGGTCTTAGATGGTAAATACTCAGCCTGGAGCCCAGTTACCAGTGGCGTGCCACAGGGATCAGTTCTGGGTCCTCTCCTGTTTGTGATTTTTATTAACGACTTGGATGAGGAAGTCGAAGGGTGGGTCAGTAAATTTGCAGATGATACAAAGGTTGGTGGAGTTGTGGATACCGAGGAGGGCTATTGTCGTCTGCAAAGGGACTTGGATAGGTTGCAGTGCTGGGCTGAAAAGTGGCAGATGGAGTTTAACCCTGAAAAGTGTGAGGTCGTCCATTTTGGAAGGACAAACACGAATGCAAAATACTGGGTTAACGGTAGGGTTCTTGGGCATGTGGAGGAGCAGAGAGACCTTGGGGTCTATGTGCATAGATCGTTGAAAGTTGCAACTCAAGTGGATAGGGCTGTGAAGAAGGCATATGGGGTGTTAGCGTTCATTAGCAGAGGGATTGAATTTAAGAGCCGTGAGGTGATGATGCAGCTGTACAGGACCTTGGTAAGGCCTCATTTGGAGTACTGTGTGCAGTTCTGGTCGCCTCATTTTAGGAAGGATGTGGAAGCCTTGGAGAGGGTGCAGAGGAGATTTACCAGGATGTTGCCTGGAATGGAGAATAAGTCTTACGAGGAAAGGCTGAACATTCTAGGCCTCTTCTCATTAGAACGGAGAAGGATGAGGGGTGACATGATAGAGGTTTATAAGATGATCAGGGGAATAGATAGGGTAGACAGTCAGAAACTTTTTCCCCGGGTGGAGCAAAGCGTTACAAGGGGTCATAAATTTAAGGTGAAGGGTGGGAGATATAAGGGGGATGTCAGGGGAAGGTTCTTTACCCAGAGAGCGGTCGGGGCATGGAATGCCTTGCCTGGGGAAGTTGTTGAGTCAGAAACTTTAGGGACTTTCAAACGGCTTTTAGATAGGTATATGGATAAAGGAGAATGATGGGGTATAGATTAAATTGTCCTTGACAGAGGACAAAGGATCGGCACAACATTGTGGGCCGAAGGGCCTGTTCTGTGCTGTATTTTCTATGTTCTATGTTCTAACACGAGCAGAATTTCTCATTCACAGCTGTTCCAAGAATTTCTAAATTCACTTGTAACAGCCCTTCAAAACACTCCCACAGAGGATGCTGAGACCAAGTGGGCCCACATCAGAGACGCCATCTATGAGTCAGCTTTGACCACCTACGGCAAACGTGCGAAGAGGAATGCAGACTGGTTTCAATCTCTTATTGAACAGCTGGAACCTGTCATAGCCGCTAAGCGCATTGCACTGTTGAACTACAAGAAAGCCCCCAGCGAGTTAACATCTATAGCACTTAAAGCAGCCAGAAGCGCTGCACAAAGAACAGCCAGGCGCTGCGCAAATGACTACTAGCAGTACCTATGCAGTCATATTCAGCTGGCCTCAGACACCGGAAACATCAGAGGGATGTATGATTGAGAGCTTTTGGACCAACCATCAAGAAGATCGCCTGGAGGTGGTCAGTGGTTTGTGAAACAGCGCCTGGAGTGGCTATAAAGGCCAATTCTAGAGTGACAGATTCTTCCACAGGCGTTGCAGATAAAATTGGTTTTCGGGGCTGTTACGCAGTTGGCTCTCCCCTTGCGTTTCTGACTTTTTTCCTTCCAACTGCTAAGTCTCTTCGACTCGCCACTCTTTTGCCCCGCCTTTATGGTTGCCCGCCAGCTCTGGCGAATGCTGGCAACTGACTCCCACGACTTGTGAGCAATGTCACAGGACTTCATGTCGCATTTGCAGATGTCTTTAAAGCGGAGACATGGACGGCCGGTGGGTCTGATACCAGTGATGAGCTCGCTGTACAATGTGTCCTTGGGGATCCTGCCATCTTCCATGCAGCTCACATGGCCAAGCCATCTCAAGCGCCGCTGATTCAGTAGCATGTATATGCTGGGGATGTTGGCCACCTCGAGGACTTCTGTGTTGGAGATACGGTCCTGCCACCAGATACCAAGGATTCTCCGGAGGCAGCGAAGATGGAATGAATTGAGACGTCGCTCTTGGCTGACGTACGTTGTCCAGGCCTCGCTGCCATAGAGCAAGGCACTGAGGACACAGGCTTGATACACACAGACTTTTGTGTTCCGTGTCAGTGCGCCATTCTCCCACACTCTCTTGGCCAGTCTGGACATAGCAGTGGAAGCCTTTCCCATGCGCTTGTTGGTTTCTGCATCGAGAAACAGTTTACTGGTGATAGTTGAGCTTAGGTAGGTGAACTCTTGAACCACTTCCAGAGTGTGGTCGCCGATATTGATGGATGGGGCATTTCTGACGTCCTGTCCCATGATGTTCATTTTCTTGAGGCTGATGGTTAGGCCAAATTCGTCGCAGGCACAAACCTGTCGATGAGTCTCTGCAGACACTGGTTTGGGAATGTACAATGCACTGTCTGAATGTAAAGCACAGTGAAGGAACGTAAAATGCACAGGGCAGGAACGTAAAGCACAGTGAAGGAATGTATAGAACAAAGAGAACAAAGAACAAAGAACTGTACAGCACAGAAACAGACCATTCGGCCCTCCAAGCCTGCGCCGATCTGGATGCTGACCTCAACTAAAACCTCCGCACTTCCAGGGACCGTATCCCTCCATTCCCATCCTATTCATGTATTTGTCAAGATGCCTCTTAAACGTCGCTACCGTACCTGCTTCCACCACCTCACCCGGCAGCAAGTTCCATGCACTCACCACCCTCTGTGTAAAGAACTTGCCTCGTACATCCCCTCTAAACTTTGCCCCTCGCACCTTAAACCTATGTCCCCTAGTAACTGACTCTTCCACCCTGGGAAAAAGCTTCTGACTATCCACTCTGTCCATGCCGCTCATAACTTTGTAAACCTCTATCATGTCGCCCCTTCACCTCCATCGTTACAGTGAAAACAGTCCGAGTTTACCCAACCTTTCCTCATAGCTAATGCCCTCCAGACAAGGCAACATCCTGGTAAACCTCCTCTGTACCCTCTCCAAAGCATCCACGTCCCTCTGGTAGTTTGGCGACCAGAATTGCACGCAATATTCTAAGTATGGCCTAACTAAGGTTCTGTACAGCTGCAGCATGACTTGCCAATTTTTATACTCTATGCCCCGACCGATGAAGGCAAGCATGCCGTATGCCTTCTTGACTACCTTATCCACCTGCGTTGCCACTTTCAGTGACCTGTGGACCTGTACGCCTAGATCTCTCTGCCTGTCAATACTCCTAAGGGTTCTGTCATTTGCTGTATACTTCCCACCTGCATTGACCTTCCAAAATGCATTACCTCACATTTGTCCAGATTAAACTCCATCTGCCATTTCTCCACCCAAGTCTCCAACCAATCTATATCCTGCTGTATCCTCTGACAATCCTCATCACTATCCGCAACTCCACCAATCTTTGTGTCGTCCGCAAACTTACTAATCAGACCTGCTACATTTTCCTCCAAATCATTTATATATACTACAAAGAGCAAAGGTCCCAGCACTGATCCCTGCGGAACACCGCTCGTCACATCCCTCCATTCAGAAAAGCTCCCTTCCACTGCTACCCTCTGTCTTCTATGACAGAGCCAGTTCTGTATCCATCTTGCCAGCTCACCTCTGATCCCGTGTGACTTCACCTTTTGTACCAGTCTGCCATGAGGGACCTTGTCAAAGGCTTTACTGAAGTCCATATAGATAACATCCACTGCCCATCCTTCATCAATCATCTTTGTCACTTCCTCAAAAAACTCAATCAAATTAGTGAGACACGACCTCCCCTTCACAAAACCATGCTGCCTCTCGCTAATAAGTTTGTTTGTTTGCAAATAGGAGTAAATGCTGTCCTGAAGAATCCCCTCTAATAATTTCCCTACCACTGACGTAAGGCTCACCGGCCTATAATTTTCTGGATTATCCTTGCTACCCTTCTTAAACAAAGGAACAACATTGGCTATTCTCCAGTCCTCTGGGACCTCACCTGTAGCCAATGAGGATGCAAAGATTTCTGTCAAGGCCCCAGCAATTTCTTCCCTTGCCTCCCTTAGTATTCTGGGGTAGATCCCATCAGACCCTGGGGGCTTTGCAAGACACCCAACACCTCCTCCTTTTTGATAATGAGATGACTGAGACTATCTACACTCCCTTCCCTAGGCTCATCATCCACCAAGTCCTTCTGTTTGGTGAATACTGATGTAAAGTACTCATTTAGTATCTCGCCCATTTCCTCTGGCTCCACACATAGATTCCCTTCTCTGTCTTTGAGTGGGCCAACCCTTTCCCTAGTTACCCTCTTGCTCTTTATATATGCATAAAAAGCCTTGGGATTTTCCTCAATCCTGTTTGCCAATGACTTCTCATAACCCCTTTTAGCCCTCCTGACTCTTTGCTTAAGTTCCTTCCTACTGTCTTTATATTCCTCAAGGGATACGTTCCTAGCCTTCCAGCCCTTACAATGCTACCTTTTTCTTTTTGACTAGGCCCACAATATCCCGCATTATCCAAGGTTCCCGAAACTTGCCAAACCTATCCTTCTTCCTCACAGGAACATGCTGGTCCTGGATTCTAATCAGCTGACGTTTGAAAGACTCCCACATGTCAGATGTTAATTTACCCTCAAACAGCCGCCCCCAATCTAAATTCTTCAGTTCCTGCCCAATATTGTTATAATTAGCCTTCCCCCAATTTAGCACCTTCATCCGAGGACTACTCTTATCCTTATCCACAAGTACCTTAAAACTTATGGAGTTATGGTCACTGTTCCCGAAATGCTCCCCTACTGAAAGTTCGACCACCTGGCTGGGCTCATTCCCCAATACCAGGTCCAGTATGTCCCCATCCCTAGTTGGACTATCTACATATTGTTTCAAGAAGCCCTCCTGGACGCTCCTTACAAATTCTGCCCCATCCAAGCCCCTAACACTAAGTGAGTCCCAGTCAATATAGGAGAAGTTAATATCACCCACCACTACAACCCTGTTACATTTACATCTTTCCAAAATCTGTCTACATATCTGCTCCTCTACCTCCCACTGGCTGTTGGGAGGTCTGTAGAAATCCCCCACATCGTGACTGCACCCTTCCTATTCCTGAGCTCCACCCATATTGCCTCACTGCATGACCCCTCCGAGGTGTCCTCCCGCAGTACAGCTGTGATATTCTCCTTAACAAGTAATGCAACTCCCCCACCCCTTTTACATCCCCCTCTATCCCGCCAGATATCTGAAACCCTCCTTTCTACACCAGCTGTTCAGCCACGTGTTTAGCTGCACTATCTTCCTATTTCTAACCTCACTGGCACGTGGCACAGGGAGTAATCCCGAGATTACAACCCTAGAGGTCCTGTCTTTTAACTTTCTACCTAACTCCCTAAACTCCCCCTGCAGGACCTCATCACTCTTCCTGCCTATGTCGTTGGTACCAATGTGTACCACAACCTCTGGCTGTTCACCCTCCCCCTTCAGAATGCCCCCTGTCCGTTCAGAGACAGGAAGTAAAGAGATACAGACCCTTAGAAAATAGGCGTCATGTTTAGATAGAGGATCTGGATCGGCGCAGGCTTGGAGGGCCGAAGGGCCTGTTCCTGTGCTGTAATTTTCTTTGTTCTTTGTACATCCTTGACCCTGGCACCAAGGAGGCAACATACCATCCTGGAGTCTCTTTCACGTCCAAAGAAGCGCCTATCTGTGCCCCTTACTATAACTATTGCTCTTCTGCGCTTTGTCCCTCCCTGCTGAACAACAGTGCCAGCCATGGTGCCACTGCTCTGGCTGCTGCTGTTTTCCCCTGATAGGCCATCCCCCCCCCCCAACAGTATCCAAAACAGTATACTTGTTAGAGAGGGGGATAGCCACAGGGGATTCCTGCATTGACTGCCTGCCCCTTCTAGCGCTCACCCATCTATCTGCCTGCACCTTGGGTGTAACCACTTCTCTGAAACTCCTGTCTATAATGCTTTCCGCCACCTGCATGCTCCTAAGTGCATCCAGTTGCTGCTCCAACCGATCCATGCGGTCTGTGAGGAGCTGCAACTGGGTACACTTCCTGCAGATGTCGTCGTCTGGAACGCTGGAAGCGTCACGGACCTCCCACATCTCACAGGTGAAGCACTTCACCCCTCTAACTGACATTTCTAGCTCTAATTAATAAATTAATTTAAAATAAATAAATACTTATTAAATCCTTCCTAAATTGTTATAATTAACTATATGTTCCCTGGTGCTAGATTCCTCCTATAAATATTAAATGCTAACTAAATACAGTAATCTCCTCTCTCTGGTTTAGTGACTACTTTTTAATTATTTAATTAAGGTTTTAATCAATTTTTATCAATGCTTTATTTTCAAATTCAGTTAAAAAAAAAATTCCCTACCTGCCAATCAGGTCACAGCTTTCCTGTGACGTCACTTTCAGTTTTTTTACCAGAGGTAGGTTTTATAATTACCGGTCCGGAACTCCGCCCTCCGAGTCTTCTCCCAGTCAGCTGTGCTCTTTGGAAGCTCTCAGCTCCCCTCACTCTGAGGACAGGTAGGAAATGAAAGGAGCTCCTCGCTCCCTCCTTACCGAACTTCCTCAGTTACCAAACTTCCACTGTAGCACTCTAATGCAACCCAAGTCAGCACTCTAGTGGAAACAAAGTCAGCACTGTAAGATGGCTCACTTTTATACTGACTGACTCTGGCCCCTTGAAAACTGGTTTAAGTCAATTCTCTAATTAACAAGGTGCAGCTGCAAGCAGAGTCTGAGTGAACCCTGTTTAAAGCTGGTCAAAAACTCACCTTCTCCAACCCTAACAGCAACTGTTAAGTTACTCTGCTAAATAAAAGACAGATTAGATTTAAGATAAAATTAACCCTTAATTATCCTCAGTTACCAAACTTCCACTGTCGCACTCTAATGCAACCCAAGTCAGCACTCCAGTGCAAAGCTCAGTGATGGAATGTAAAGCACAGTGAAGGAATGTAAAATGCACAATAGGAATTTAAAGCACAGCGTATGAATGTAAAGCACAGTGTGGGAATGTAAAGCAGAGTGAAGCAATGTAAAATGCACTGCAGGGATTTAAGGCACAGTGTAGGAATGTAAAGCTCAGTTATGGCACATAAAGCATAGTGTAGCAGTACAAAATGCACTGTAGGAATCAAAAACACAAGTGTAGGAAAGTAAAGCACAGTGAAGGAATGTAAATCACAGTGAAGGAATACAAAATGCATTGCAGGTATGTAAAGCTCAGTGTAGGAATGTAAAGCATAGTGTAGCAATGTAAAATGCACTGTAGGAAAGTAAAACACATTGTAGGAATGTAAAATGCACAGTAGGAATGTAAAAAACAGTGTAGAAATCTAAATCACAGTGAAGGAATGTAAATCACAGTGAAGGAATGTAAATCACAGTGTAGGAATGTAAATCACAATGAAGAAATGTAAAATGCAGTGTAGGAATGTAAAGCACAGTGAGTGAGGGGAAAGCACAGTGCAGCAATCTAAAATGCACAGTGTAGCAATCTAAATGCACCATAGGAATGTAAAGCGCAGTGGAGGAATGTAAAGCATAGTGTAGCTATGTAGAATGCACTGTAGGAAAGTAAAACACATTGTAAGAATGTAAAATGCACCGTAGGAATGTCAAGAACAGTGTAGAAATCTAAATCACAGTAAAGGAATGTAAAGCACAGTGTAGGCCTCCTTATCTCGAGAGACAATGGGTAAGCGCCTGGAGGTGGTCAGTGGTTTGTGAAGCAGCGCCTGGAGTGGTGATAAAGCAAATTCTAGAGTGACAGGCTCTTCCACAGGTGCTGCAGAAAAATTTGTTTGTCGGGGCTGTTACACAGTTGGCTCTCTCCTTGCGCCTCTGTCTTTTTTCCTGCCAACTGCTAAGTCTCTTCGACTCGCCACACTTTAGCCCCGCCTTTATGGTTGCCCGCCAGCTCTGGTGAACGCTGGCAACTGACTCCCACGACTTGTGATCAATGTCACAGGACTTCATGTCGCGTTTGCAGACATCTTTAAAGCGGAGACATGGACGGTGGGTGGATCTGATACCAGTGGCAAGCTCGCTGTACAATGTGTCTTTGGGGATCCTGTCATCTTCCATGCAGCTCACATGGCCAAGCCATCTCAAGCGCCGCTGACTCAGTAGTGTGTATAAGCTGGGGATGTTGGCCGCCTCGAGGACTTCTGTGTTGGAGATACGGTCCTGCCACCTGATGCCAAGGATTCTCCGGAGGCAGCGAAGATGGAATGAATTGAGACGTCGCTCTTGGCTGACATACGTTGTCCAGGCCCCGCTGCCATAGAGCAAGGTACTGAGGACACAGGCTTGATACACTCGTACTTTTGTGTTTCGTGTCAGTGCGCCATTTTCCCACACTCTCTTGGCCAGTCTGGACATAGCAGTGGAAGCCTTTCCCATGTGCTTGTTGATTTCTGCATCTAGAGACAGGTTACTGGTGATAGTTGAGCCTAGGTAGGTGAACTCTTGAACCACTTGCAGAGCGTGGTCCCCAATATTGATGGATGGAGTATTTCTGACGTCCTGCCCCATGATGTTCGTTTTCTTGAGACTGATGGTTAGGCCAAATTCATTGCAGGCAGCCGCAAACCTGTCGATGAGACTCTGCAGGCACTCTTCAGTGTGAGATGTTAAAGCAGCATCGTCAGCAAAGAGGAGTTCCCTGATGAGGACTTTCCGTATTTTGGACTTCGCTCTTAGACGGGCAAGGTTGAACAACCTGCCCCCTGATCTTGTGTGGAGGAAAATTCCTTCTTCAGAGGACTTGAACGCATGTGAAAGCAGCAGGGAGAAGAAAATCCCAAAAAGTGTGGATGCGAGAACACAGCCCTGTTTCACGCCACTCAGGATAGGAAAGGGGTCTGATGAGGAGCCACCATGTTGAATTGTGCCTTTCATATTGTAATGGAATGAGGTGATGATACTTAGTAGCTTCGGTGGACATCCAATCTTTTCTAGTAGTCTGAAGAGACCACGTCTGCTGACGAGGTCAAAGGCTTTGGTGAGATCAATGAAAGCAATGTAGAGGGGCATCTGTTGTTCGCGGCATTTCTCCTGTATCTGACGAAGGGAGAACAGCACGTCGACGGTCGATCTCTCTGCACGAAAGCAACACTGTGCCTCAGCGTAGACGCGCTCGGCCAGCTTCTGGTGCCTGTTTAGAGCGACTCGAGCAAAGACTTTCCCCACTCTGCTGAGCAGAGAGATTCCACGGTAGTTGTTGCAGTCACCGCGGTCACCTTTGTTTTTATAGAGGGTGATGATATTGGCATCGCGCATGTCCTGGGGTACTGCTCCCGCGTCCCAGCACTGGCATAGCAGTTCATGTAGTGCTGAGAGTATAGCAGGCTTGGCACTGTGTAGGAATGTAAAATGCAGTGTAGGAATGTAAAGCACCATGTCGGAATATAAAATGCACTGTGGGAATGTAAAGCACTGTTAGGAATGTACAATGCACTGTCCAAATGTGAAGCACCGTGCAAGAATGTGTAAAGCACACTGTAGGAATGTAAAGCACCGTGAAGGAATGTAAAATGAACAGTAAGAATGTAAAGCACAATCTAGGAATGTGAAATTCATTGTGGGAATGTAAAGCACTGTTTTGGAATGTACAATGCACTGTCCGAATATAAAGCACAGTGTGGGAATGTAAAGTATACTGTAGGAATTTAAAGCACAGTGAAGGAATGAAAAATGCACTGTAGGAATGAAAAGCAGAGTGTAGGAATGCAAAACACAGTGAAGGAAAGTAAAATGCACGGTATGAATGTAAAGTATACTGCAGGAATGTAAAGCAAAGGGCAGGAATGTAAAACTCAGTGATGGAATGTAAAAAGCACTGTAGGAAAGTAAAGCACAGTGCAGCAATGTAAATTGTACAGTAGGAATGTGTAGCACTGTGTAGGAATGTTAAATGCACTTTAGGCATTTAAAGCACAGTATTGGAATGTAAAGCACAGTCTAGCAATGTAACGCACAGTGCAAGAATGTAAAGCCCTTTGAAGGGATGTGAAGCACAGTGAAGGAATGTAAAGCACAGTGTAGGAATGTAAAGCACAATGAAGAAATGTAAAATGCACTGTCGGAATGTAAAGCACAGTTTTGGAATGTAAAGCATAGTGTGGGAATGTAAAGCACAGTGAAGGAACGTAAAATGCACTGTAGGAATGCAAAAGACACTGTAGCCAAATAAAGCACAGTGATGGATTGTAAAACACACTAAATGAATGTAAAGCACAGTGATGGATTGTAAAACACACTGAATGAATGTAAGGCACAGTCTAGGACTCTATAGCACAGTGAAGGTCAGTAAAGCAGACTGAAGGAATGTATAGCAGAGTAATGGAATGTAAAGCACAGTGTTGGAATCTAAAGCAAAGTGAAGGAATTTAAAAAGCATTATAGGGAAGTAAAGCACAGTGATGGAATGTAAAGCAGCGTGTAGGAATGTAAAGCACAGTGATGGAATTTAAAAAGCATTATAGGGAAGTAAAGAACAGTGAAGGAATGTAAAGCACAGTCTAGGACTCTGTAGCACACTGAAGGTCAGTAATGCAGACTGAAGAAATGTATAGCAGAGTAATAGAATGTAAAGCACAGTGTAGGAATGTAAAATGCACTTCAGGAATTTAAAGCACAGTCTAGAAATGTAAAGCACAGTGTTGGAATCTAAAGCATAGTGTAGGAATGTAAAGCACAGTGAAGGAATGTAAAAAGCATTAGAGGGAAGTAAAGCACAGTGAAGGAATGTAAAGCACAGTGAAGGAAAGTAAACTGCACTATAGAAATGCAAAAGACACTGTAGCCAAATAAAGCACAGTGATGGATTGTAAAACACGGTAAATGAATGTAAAGCACAGTGATGGATTGTAAAACACACTGAATGAATGTAAGGCACAGTCTAGGACTCTATAGCACAGTGAAGGTCAGTAAAGCAGACTGAAGGAATGTATAGCAGAGTAATGGAATGTAAAGCACAGTTTCGCAATGTGAAGCAAAGTGATGGAATGCTATGAACAGTGAAGGAATGTAAAGCACAGTGAAGGAATCTAAAATGCGCTGTAGGAATGTAAAGCACAGTGTTGGAATGTAAAGCACAGTGAAGGAATCTAAAGCACACTGAAGGAATGTAAAGCACGTTGAAGTGACGTAAAGCACAGTGAAGGAAAGTAAAGCACTGTAAAGGAAAGTAATGTTTAATGCAGGAATGTAAAGCACAGTGAATTAATGTAAAATGCACTGTCGGAATATAAAGTAGAGTGTAAGAATGTAAAGCACAGTGAAGGAATGTAAAGCACGTTGAAGGAATCTAAAATGCACTGTCGGAAAGTAAAGTACAGAGATGGAATGAAAAATGTACTGTAGGATCGTAAAGCACCAAGATGGAATTGTAAAACACAGCGTAGGAATGTAAAGGACATTGTAGGAATGTAAAGAACGTTGAAGGAATGTAAAGCACAGCGAAGGAATGTAAAGCACAGTGAAGGAATGTAAAGCACAGTGAAGGAATGTATAATGCACTGTAGGAATGTAAAGCACAGTGCTGGAATGTTAAATGGACTGTAGGAATGTAAAGCTCAGTTTAGGAATGTAAAGCACAGTGTTGGAATGTAAAGCACAGTGAAGGAATGTAAAGCACAGTGTTGGAATGTAAAGCACACTGAAGGAATGTAAAGCACGTTGAAGTGACGTAAAGCACAGTGAAGGCAAGTAAAGCACTGTAAAGGAAAGTAATGTTTAATGCAGGAATGTAAAGCACAGTGAATTAATGTAAAATGCACTGTCGGAATATAAAGTAGAGTGTAGGAATGTAAAGCACAGTGAAGGAATGTAAAGCACGTTGAAGTAATCTAAAATGCACTGTCGGAAAGTAAAGTACAGAGATGGAATGAAAAATGTACTGTAGGAACGTAAAGCACCAAGATGGAATTGTAAAACACAGCGTAGGAATGTAAAGGACATTGTAGGAATGTAAAGCACGTTGAAGGGATGTAAAGCACAGCGAAGGAATGTAAAGCACAGTGAAGGAATGTAAAGCACAGTGAAGGAATGTATAATGCACTGTAGGAATGTAAAGCACAGTGCTGGAATGTTAAATGGACTGTAGGAATATAAAGCTCAGTTTAGGAATGTAAAGCACAGTGTAGGAATGCGAAGCAAACTAGGAATGTAAAATGCACTGTAGGAATGTAAAGCACAGTGTTGGAACGTAAAGCAGAGTGAAGGAATGAAAAATGCACTGCAGGAATGTAAAGCAGAGTGTAGGAATGTCAGGCAAAGTGTATGAATGTAAAGCACAGTGATGGAATGTAAAGCACAGTAATGGAATGCAAAATGCACTGTAGGAATGTTATGCACAGTATAGGAAAGTAAAGCACAGTGTTGGAAAGTAAAATGCACTGTAGGAATGTACAGCACAGTGTAGAAATGTAAAGCACCCTGAAGGATTGTAAAGCAAACCGAACGAATGTAAAGCACAGTGTTGGAATGTAAAGCACAGTGAAGGAATGCAAAACACACTGTATGAATGTAAAGTATACTGTTGGAATGTGAAGCACTGTGTGGGAATGTAAAATGCACTTTCGGAATGTAAAGCACAGTGTAGGAATGTAAAGCACAGTGAAGGGATGCAAAACACACTGTATGAATGTAAAGTATACTGTTGGAATGTAAAGCAGAGTGATGGAATGTAAAATGCACAACAGGAATGTAAAGTACAGTGAAAGAATGTAAAGCACAATGAAGAAATCTAAAATGCGCTGTAGGAAAGTTAAGCACATTGTAGAAATGTAAACCACAGGTGATGAATGTAAAGTACAGTGAATTAATGTAAAATGCACCGTAGTTATGTAAAGCGCCATGAAGGAAGGTAAAGCACAGATTCGGAATGTAAAGTACAGTGAAGGAATGGACAACAATGCAAGAATGGATAGCACTGTATAGGAATGTGAAGCAAAGTGAAGGAATGTAAAGCACACTGAGGAATGTAAATTGCAAGGAAGGAAGGTGAAGCACAGTGCTGGAATGTAAAGTATCCTGAAGGAAAGTAAAGCATCGTAAAGGAATGTAATGTATAATGAAGGAATGTAAAGCTCAGTGAATGAATGTAAAATGCACTGTGGGAATGTAAAGAACAGTGTCGGAATGTAAAGCACAGTGAAGGACCATAAAGCACAGTGAAGCAATGTAAAATGCATTGTAGAAATATAAAATGCACTGTAGGAATGTAAAGCACAGTGTAGAAATGTAAAGCACAGTGCAGGAATGTAAAGCACAGTGAAAGAATGTAAAATGCACTGTAGGAATGAAAAGCACAGTGAATGAATGTATAACACAGTATAGGAATGTAAAGCACAGTGAAGGAATGTATAACACAGTATAGGAATGTAAAGCACAGTGAAGGAATGTAAAGCACAGTGAAGGAATGTAAAATGCACTGTAGGAATGAAAAGCACAGTGAATGAATGTATAACACAGTATAGGAATGTAAAGCACAGTGAAGGAATGTATAACACAGTATAGGAATGTAAAGCACAGTGAAGGAATGTAAAGCACAGTGCAGGAATGTAAAGCACAGTGAAAGAATGTAAAATGCACTGTAGGAATGAAAAGCACAGTGAATGAATGTATAACACAGTATAGGAATGTAAAGCACAGTGTAGGAATGTATAACACAGTATAGGAATGTAAAGCACAGTGAAGGAATGTATAACACAGTATAGGAATGTAAAACACAGCGAAGAAAAGCAAAATGCACTGTAAGAATGTAAAGTACAGTTTAGGAATGTCGAGCACATTGTAGGAATGTAAAGCACAGTGATTAAATATACAGCACAGGGTTGGAATGTAAAGCACAGTGAAGGAATGTAAAGCACAGTGAAGGAATCTAAAATGCGCTGTAGGAATGTAAAGCACAGTGTTGGAATGTAAAGCAGAATGAAGGAATGAAAAATGCACGGTAAAAATGAAAAGCACAGTGTAGGAATGCAAAGCAGAGTGTAGGAATGTAAATTGCACTGCAGGAATGTAAAGCAGAGTGTAGGAATGTAAAGCACAGTGATGGAATGTAAAGAACAGTGAAGGAATGAAAATCAAATGCAGGAATGTAAAATGCACTGTAGCAATTTAAAGCACAGCATGGAAAAGTAAAGCTCAGTATAGGAATGTAAAGCAGAGTGATGGAATGCAAAGCACGGTGAAGGAATGTAAAATGCGCAACAGGAATGTAAAGTACAGTGAAAGAATGTAAAGCACAATGAAGAAATCTAAAATGCGCTGTAGGAAAGTTAAGCACATTGTAGAAATGTAAACCACAGGTGATGAATGTAAAGTACAGTGAATTAATGTAAAATGCACCGTAGTTATGTAAAGCGCCATGAAGGAAGGTAAAGCACAGATTCGGAATGTAAAGTACAGTGAAGGAATGGAAAACAATGCAAGAATGGATAGCACTGTATAGGAATGTGAAGCAAAGTGAAGGAATGTAAAGCACACTGAGGAATGTAAATTGCAAGGAAGGAAGGTGAAGCACAGTGCTGGAATGTAAAGTATCCTGAAGGAAAGTAAAGCATAGTAAAGGAATGTAATGTATAATGAAGAAATGTAAAGCTCAGTGAAAGAATGTAAAATGCACTGTAGGAATATAAAGAACAGTGTCGGAATGTAAAGCACAGTGAAGAAATGTAAAATGCACTGTAGAAATATAAAATGCAGTGTAGGGATGTAAAGTACAGTGAAGGAATGTAAAGCACAGTGCAGGAATTCAAAGCACAGTGAGGCAATGTAAAGCACAGTGAAGGAATGTAAAGCACAGTGAAAGAATGTAAAATGTACTGTAGGAATGAAAAGCACAGTGAAGGAATGTATAACACAGTATAGGAATGTAAAGCACAGTGAATGAATATAAAGCACAGTTTTGGAATGTAAAGCAGAGTGCAGGAATGTTAAATGGACTGTAGGAATGTAAAGCGCAGTGTAGGAATGTAAAATGCACTGTAGGAATGGAAAGCGCAATGTAGGAATATAAATCACAATGAAGTAATGTATAATGCACCGTAGGAATGTAAAGCACAGTGTGGGAATTTAAAGCACAGTTTAAGAATAAAAAGCAAATAAAGGCAATTAAAATGCACTCTAGGAATTTAAAGCAGAGTGATGGAATATAAAATGCACTGCAGCAATTTAAAGTACAGTGCAGGAATGTAAAGCAGAGTGATGGAATGTAAAGCACAGTTATGGAACGGAAAGCACAGTGCAGCAATATAAAGTCCACTGTTGAAATCAAAAGCACAGCGTAGGAATTTAAAGCACAGTGTAGGAATGTATAATGCACTGTAGGAATGTAAAGCACAGTGCTGGAATGTTAAATGGACTGTAGGAATGTAAAGCACAGTGTAGGAATGTAAAGCACAGTGTAGGAATGTAAAGCACAGTGTAGGAATGTATAATGCACTGTAGGAATGTAAAGCACAGTGCTGGAATGTTAAATGGACTGTAGGAATGTAAAGCGCAGTGTAGGAATGTAAAGCACAGTGTAGGAATGTAAAGCACAGTGTAGGAATGTATAATGCACTGTAGGAATGTAAAGCACAGTGCAGGAATGTTAAATGGACTGTAGGAATGTAAAGCGCAGTGTAGGAATGTAAAGCACAGTTATGGAACGGAAAGCACAGTTATGGAACGGAAAGCACAGTGCAGCAATATAAAGTCCACTGTTGAAATCAAAAGCACAGTGTAGGAATGTAAAACACAGTAAAGAAATATAAAGCGCACTGAAGGAATGTAAAGCACAGTAAAGGAAAGTAATGTTTAATGCAGGAATGTAAAGCACAGTGAATTAATGTAAAATGCACTGTCGGAATATAAAGTAGAGTGTAGGAATGTAAAGCACAGTGAAGGAATGTAAAGCATGTTGAAGGAATCTAAAATGCACTGTCGGAAAGTAAAGTACAGAGATGGAATGAAAAATGTGCTGTAGGAATGTAAAGCACAGTGTAGGAATGTAAATTGCAGAGTGACGGAACGTAAATTGCACTGTAGGAACGTAAAGCACCAAGATGGAATTGTAAAACACAGCGTAGGAATGTAAAGGACATTGTAGGAATGTAAAGCACGTTGAAGGGATGTAAAGCACAGCGAAGGAATGTAAAGCACAGTGAAGGAATGTAAAGCACAGTGAAGGAATGTATAATGCACTGTAGGAATGTAAAGCACAGTGCAGGAATGTTAAATGGACTGTAGGAATGTAAAGTGCAGTGTAGGAATGTAAAGCACAGTGTAGGAATGTAAAGCACAGTGTAGGAATGTATAATGCACTGTAGGAATGTAAAGCACAGTGTAGGAATGTAAAGCACAGTGTAGGAATGTATAATGCACTGTAGGAATGTAAAGCACAGTGCCGGAACGTTAAATGGACTGTAGGAATATAAAGCTCAGTGTAGGAATGTAAAGCACAGTGTAGGAATGTATAATGGACCCAAGGAATGTACAGCAGATTGTAGGAATGTAAAGCACAGTGAAGGAATGTAAAGCGCAGTGAAGGAATGTAAAGCGCAGTGTAGGAATGTGAAGCACAGTGAAGGAATGTATAATGCACTGTAGGAATGTAAAGCACAGTGAAGGAATGTTAAATGGACCCAAGGAATGTGCAGCAGAGCGTTAGGAATGTAGAGCACAGTGAAGGAATGTAAAGTGCAGTGTAGGAATGTGAAGCACAGTGAAGGAATGTAAAGCACAGTGAAGGAATATAAAGCACAGTGAAAAAATGTAAAGCATATTGAAAGACTGTAACGCACAGTCTAGGAATGTAAAGCACACCGAAGGACAGTAAAGCAGGCTGAAGGAATGTAAAGCACAGTGAAGGAATGGAAAAATGTAATGTACACCTCAGTTTAGGAAGGTGAAGCAAAGTGAAGGACTGTAAAGCACAGCGAAGGAATTCAAAGCGCAGTGAAGCAATGTACAGCACCGTGTAGTGAAGGATGTACAGTACAATGACGGAATGTAAAACGCACTGTGGGAATGTAAAGCACAGAGTAGGAATGTAAAGTATTCTGTAGGAATGTAAAGCAAAGTGTAGGAATGTAAAGCACAGTGAAGGAATGTAAACTATACTGTAGGAATTTGAAGCACAGTGATGGAATGTAAAACACAGTGTAGGAATGTAAAGCTCAGTTTAGGAACGTCAAGCACAGTGAAGGGATGTAAAGCATAGTGTAGCAATATGAAATGCACTGTAGGAATGTAAAGCATATTGATGGAATATACAGCACAGGGTTGGAATGTAAAGCACACTGTATTTATTTATTTAGAGATATAGCACTGAAACAGGCCCTTCGGCCCACCGAGTCTGTGCCGACCATCAACACCCATGTATACTAATCCTACATTAATCCCATATTCTTACCACATCCCCACAATTCCCCCAACACCTACCTATACTAGGGACAATTTAGAATGGCCAATTTACCTATCAACCTGCAAGTCTTTGGCTGTGGGAGGAAACCGGAGCACCCGGAGAAAACCCATGCAGTCACAGGGAGAACTTGCAAACTCCGCACAGGCAGTACCCAGAATTGAACCTGGGTCGCTGGAGCTGTGAGACTGCGGAGCTAACCACTGCACCACTGTGCTGTCCATAGGAATGTAAAATGCACTGTAGGAATGTAAAGCACTGTGTAGAAATGTAAAATGCATTTTCGGAATGTAAAGAACAGAGCAGGGATGTAAAACACAAATTCGGAATGTAAAATGCACTGTGGGAACGTAAAGCACAGTATGTACAATGCACTGTTCGAATGTAAAGCACAGTGCAGGAATGTACAGCAAAATGTAGGAATGTAAAGCACAGTTGAGGAATGTAAAATGCATTGATGGAATGTAAAGCACAGTGTTGGAACGTAAAGCATAGTGAAGGACTGTAAAGCACAGTGAAGGAATGAAAAAGGCACGGTAGGAATGGAAAGCACAGTGTAGGAATGAAAAGCACAGTGTAGGAATGTAAACCGAACTGTCAGAATGTAAAGCACAGTATAGGAATGTAAGGCAAAGTGTATGAATGTAAAGCACAGTGATGGAATGTAAAGCAGAGTGAATGAATGTAAAACATACTGTAGGAGTGTAAAGCATAGTATAGGAATGTAAAGCACAGTATAGGAACGTGAAATGCACTGTAGGAATGTAAAGCACGCTGAAGGACAGTAAAGCGAACTGAACGAATGAAAAGCACAGTGAAGGAATATAAAGCACAGTGTAGGAATGTCATGCACAGTGATGGAATGTAAAATGCACTGTAGGAATGTAAAGCACAGTGTTGGAAGGTAAAATGCACAGTCGGAATTTAAAGCACAGAGGTGGAATGTAAAGCACAGTGTAGGAATGTGAAGCACATTGAAGGAATGTACAATGCACTGTAGGAATGTAAAGCACAGTGCAGAAATGTAAAGCACAGTGAAGGAATGTAAAGCACGGTGTAGGAATGTGAAGCACATTGAAGGAATGCGTAATGCACTGTAGGAATGTAAAGTGCAGTGTAGGGATGTAAATCACAATGAAGTAATGTAAAATGCAGTGTACGAATGTAAAGCACATATTAGGAATGTAAAGTACAGTGAAGGAAGATAAAGCACAGTGAAAGAATGTAAAGCACAGTGGCGCAGTGGTTAGCACCGCAGCCTCACAGCTCCAGGGACCCGGGTTCGATTCCGGGTACTGCCTGTGTGGAGTTTGCAAGTTCTCCCTGTGTGTGCGTGGGTTTTCTCTGGGTGCTCCGGTTTCCTCCCACAAGCCAAAGACTTGCAGGTTGGTAGGTAAATTGGCCATTATAAATTGCCCCTAGTATAGGTAGGTGGTAGGGAAATATAGGGACAGGTGGGGATGTTTGGTAGGAATATGGGATTAGTGTAGGATTAGTATAAATGGGTGAACAAAGATAATTACAGCACAGGAACAGGCCCTTCGGCCCTCCAAGCCTGCGCCAATCCAGATCCTCTCTCTAAACATGTCGCCTATTTTCTAAGGTTCTGTATCTCTTTTCTTCCTGCCCATTCATGTATCTGTCTAGATACATCTTAAAAGAATCCATCGTGCCCGCATCTACCACCTCCGCTGGCAATGCGTTCCAGGTGCCCACCACCCTCTGCGTAAAGAACTTTCCACGCATATCCCCCCTAAACTTTTCCCCTTTCACTTTGAACTCGTGTCCTCTAGTAATTGAAACCCCCACTCTGGGAAAAAGCCTCTTGCTATCCACCCTGTCTATACCTCTCATGATTTTGTACACCTTTTATGTGGTTGATGTTCGGCACAGACTCGGTGGGCCGAAGGGCCTGTTTCAGTGCTGTATCTCTAATCTAATCGAAAGAATGTATAGCACAGTCTAGGAATGTAAAGCACACTGAACGACAGTAAAGCAGGCTGAAGGAATGTAAAGCACAGTGAAGGAATGAAAAAAAGAAATGTATATCACAGTTTAGGAATGTGAAGCAAAGTGAAGGACTGTAGAGCACAGCGAAGGAATTCAAAGCAGAGTGTAAGAATGTAAAACACAGTGAAGGATGTACTGTTGGCCAGGGACTGCAAGAAGTACAGAATCTGTTACAAACTGCTGGAATTGTTTGACCTGTAGTAACCTGGAACTCGCACACTGGCCTGTGCTGGTAAAAAACCAGTTTGAACTAATTACTTTATGGGACAAGACAAAGAACAGGACACAGGAAAAGAGTCTTATTTGGACTCGGTGTGATACCGGGGTCTTTGGGCCTGGGCCAATTAAGAGAAGCTGTGAACGAGGTGAGAAAGCTTAAACCAACCGGAAAGACACAGCTCAGATTTGGAGAGATAAGCAACAGGATAAGAATAGAGCTTTTTGGGGAGAGAGCCAGCGAAAACTCTGGAGATCAACCATCGTGGAAGCGGAAGACCCAGCGTGAGCGACGCGGCGACGAAGAGAGAGAGAGAACGGAATGCCTGGCCAGCGTTAACTCTCCCTTTTTCAGGTAATATCCTTTGTATTCTGTGACTAGGTCAGGGAAAGGTCAGAGAAACCTAGTGGGTGTGCTTATGAATTCTAGCTAGTTTTGTTATTAACAGTATAACTCAGTGGGAGTTGTATGTTTTGGTCTAACTAAGTGTATAAGCCTTATTCTTACATTGTACAACAAGGTGAATAAAGTAAATTGATAGTTAAAGAAAGGACTGAGTTCCTCCTCTTTTTACTAAGCCAGTAACTGTAGCTGTGGATTAAGCTGGAGGGTGGCTCCCTTGAAATCCGATATCCCAAACACTCAGTCTGAGCCTGAATTAAGAGAACTTCAGTCCCACATGACGGCCAGGATCAACTGGGTATAGGCAAATAAAGCAAAGTGTATGAATGTAAAGCACAGTGCTGGAATGTAAAATGCACTGTAGGAATGTAAAGCACAGTATAGAAACGTAAAGCACTGTGTAGGAATGTAAAATGCACTGTAAGAATGTAAAGCACAGTGTAGCAATGTAAAGCACACTGAAGGACCGTAAATCAAACTGAATGAATGTAAAGCACAGTGAAGGAATGTGTTATGCACTGTAGGAATGTAAAGCAAAGTGAAGGAATGTAAAGCACAGTGAAGGAATGTGTTATGCACTGTAGGAATGTAAAGCACAGTGTAGGAATGTAAAGCACAGTATAGGCATGTAAAGCACAGTGAAGGAATGTGTTATGCACTGTAGGAATGTAAAGCACAGTTTAGGAATGTAAAGCACAGTTTAGGAATGTAAATCACAGTTTAGGAATGTAAATCACAGTGAAGGAATGTGTTATGCACTGTAGGAATGTAAAGCACAGTGTAGGAATGTAAAATATACTGTCGGAATCGAAAGCGCAGTGTAGGAATGTAAATCGCAAAGAAGTCATGTAAAATGCACCGTAATAATGTAAAGCACAGTGAAGGACCGTAAATCAAACTGAATGAATGTAAAGCACAGTGAAGGAATGTAAAGCACAGTAAAGGAATGTCAATCACAGTGAAGGAATGTGTTATGCACTGCAGGAATGTAAAGCAAAGTGAAGGAATGTAAAGCACAGTAAAGGAATGTCAATCACAGTGAAGGAATGTGTTATGCACTGTAGGAATGTAAAGCACAGTGTAGGAATGTAAATCACAGTGGCGCAGTGGTTAGCACCGCAACCTCACAGCTCCAGGGACCTGGGTTCGATTCCGGGTACTGCCTGTGTGGAGTTTGCAAGTTCTCCCTGTGTCTGCGTGGGTTTTCTCCGGGTGCTCCGGTTTCCTCCCACAAGCCAAAAGACTTGCAGGTTGATAGGTAAATTGGCCATTATAAATTGTCACTAGTATAGGTAGGTGGTAGGGAAATATAGGGACAGGTGGGGATGTTTGGTCGGAATATGGGATTAGTGTAGGATTAGTATAAATGGGTGGTTGATGTTCGGCACAGACTCGGTGGGCCGAAGGGCCTGTTTCAGTGCTGTATCTCTAATCTAATCTAATCTAATCTGAAGGAATGTAAAGCACAGTAAAGGAATGTCAATCACAGTGAAGGAATGTGTTATGCACTGTAGGAATGTAAAGCACAGTGTAGGAATGTAAATCACAGTGAAGGAATGTAAAGCACAGTATAGGAATGTGTTATGCACTGTAGGAATGTAAAGCAAAATGTAGGAATGTAAAGCACAGTTTAGGAATGTAAATCACAGTTTAGGAATGTAAAGCACAGTGTAGGAATGTAAAATATACTGTAGGAATTGAAAGCGCAGTGTAGGAATGTAAATCGCAAAGAAGTAATGTAAAATGCACCGTAGTAATGTAAAGCACAGTGAAGGAATGAAAAAAACACGGTAGGAATGAAAAGCACTGCAGGAATGTAAAGCACTATGTAGGAATGTAAATTTAACTGTAGGAATGTAAAACACTGTGAAGGAATGCAAAATGCACTGTAGGAAAGTAAAGCACAGCGTAGGAATGTAAAGTATACTGTAGGAATGTAAAGCACAGAGATGGAATATAAAATGCGCTGTAGGAATGTAAAGCACAGTGAAGGATTGTAAAGCAGAGTGAAGGAATGAAAAATGCACGGTAGGAATGAAAAGCAGTGCAGGAAGGTAAAGCACAGTGTAGGAATGTAAAATTAACTGTAGGAATGTAAAGCACAGTATAGGCAAATAAAGCAAAGTGTATGTATGTAAAGCACAGTGATGGAATGTAAAATGCACTGGAGGAAAGTAAAGCACAGTCTAGGAATGTAAAGCACTGTGTAGGAATGTAAAATGCACTGTAAGAATGTAAAGTATACTGTTGGAATGTGAAGCACAGTAAAGGAATGTAAAGCACAGTTAGGAATGTACAATGCACTGCCCGAATATAAAGCACAGTACAAGAATGTAAAGCACAGTGAAGGAATGCAAAGCACACTGTAGGAATGTAAAATGGACAGTATAGGAATGTAAAGCAAACTGTAGGAATGTAAAGCACAGTATAGGCATGTAAGGCAAAGTGTATGAATGTAAAACACACTGTATGAATGTAAAGCATAGTGCAGGAATGTAAAATGCACTGTAGGAATGTAAAGCAGAGTGAAGGGATGTAAAGTACAGTGTAGGAATATAAATCACAGTGTGGGAATCCAAAATACACTGTAGGAGTGTAAAGCACAGTGCAGGAATGAAAAGCAGAATGAAGGAATGAAAAGCAGAGTGAAGGAATGTAAAGCACAGTATAGGTTTGTAAAGCAGAGTGAAGGAATGTAAAGCAGAGTGAAGGAATGTAAAGCAAAGTGTAGGAATGTAAAGCAGAGTGAAGGAATGTAAAGCACACTGTACGAATATAAATCACAGTGTGGGAATCCAAAATACACTGTAGGAATGTAAAGCACAGTGAAGCATGTAAAGCATAGTGAAGGAATGAAAAATGCAATGTAGGAATGAAATGCAGTGCAGGAATGTAAAGCACAGTGTAGGCATGTAAGGCAAAGTGTATGAATGTAAAGCACAGTGAAGGAATGTAAAGCACAGTGAAGGAATGTAAAGCACAGAGATGGAATATAAAATGCACTGTAGGAATGAACAAAGAACAAAAAACAAAGAACAGTACAGCACAGGAACAGGCCATTCGGCCCTCCAAGCCTGCGCCGATCTTGATGCCTGCCTAAACTAAAACCTTCTGCACTTCCGGGGTCCGTATCTCTCTATTCCTATCCTATTCATGTATTTGTCAAGATGCCTCTTAAACGTCTCTATGGTACCTGCTTCCACCACCTCCCCCGGCAACAGGTTCCAGGCACTCACCACCCTCTGTGCAAAGAACTTGCCTCGCACATCCCCTCTAAACTTTGCCCCTCTCACCTTAAACCTATGTCCCCTAGTAACTGACTCTTCCACCCTGGGGAAAATCTTCTGACTATCCACTCTGTCCATGCCGCTTATAACTTTGTAAACCTCTATCATGTTGCCCCTCCACCTCCGTCATTCCAGTGAAAACAATCCGAGTTTATCCAACCTTTCCTCATAGCTAATGCCCTCCAGACCAGGCAATATCCTGGTAAACCTCTTCTGTACCCTCTCCAAAGCATCCACGTCCTTCTGGTAGTTTGGCGACCAGAATTGCATGCAACATTCTAAGTGTGGCCTAACTAAAGTTCAGTACAGCTGCAGCATGACTTGCCTATTTTTATACTCTAGGCCCCGACCGATGAAGGCAAGCATGCCGTATGCCTTCTTGACTACCTTATCCACCTGCGTTGCCACTTTCAGTGACCTGTGGAGCTGTACGCCCAGATCTCGCTGCCTGTCAATACTCCTAAGGGTTCTGCCATTTACTGTATACTTCCCACCTGCATTATACCTTCCAAAATTTATTACCTCACATTTGTCCGGATTAAACTCCATCTGCCATTTCTCTGCCCAAGTCTCCACCGGTCTATATCCTGCTGTATCCTCTGACAATCTTCATAACCTCACTTACCCAGCACGTGGGACTGCTGGGTAAGTGAGGTTACATATTTGGGCGGTTGCTTTACCCGAAACACTACTCGGGTAGTGTCTCCCACCCATCCTCCTCCTCTAACCAAAAAAAAAAGTTCTGTCCGTCGGATTGCTAAGCTAACAAGTTTTGACTCTTTTTTTTTTGGTTTTCAGTAGATTTGTTGGGAATTTAGAATAGTGGGAATGGAGGTTAAGGCAGTTGAATGTTCCTCCTGCAGAATGTGGGAGGTAAGTGTCGCCAAGAGTGTCCCTGCTGACTGCATCTGCGGGAAGTGCACCCAACTCCAGCTCCTCAAGAACCGCGTTAGAGAACTGGAGCTGGAGCTGGATGAACTTCGGATCATTCGGGAGGCGGAGGGGTTATTGAGAGGAGTTATAGGGAGGTAGTCACACCTTAGGTAAAAGAAGTAGGTAGATGGGTTACTGTCAGGGGAAGGAAAGGGAACCAGCAGGCAGTGCAGGGATCCCCTGTGGCCGTTTCCCTCAACAACAGGTATACCGTTTTGGATACTGTTGGGGGGGACGACTTACCAGGGATAAGCAATGGGGTACAGGTCTCTGGCGCAGAGTCTGTCCCTGTTGCTCAGAAGGGAAGGGGGAAGAGGAGCAGAGCATTAGTCGTTGGGGACTCCATAGTTAGGGGAACAGATAGGAGGTTCTGTGGGAACGAGAGAGACTCACAGTTGGTGTTGCCTCCCAGGTGCCAGGGTTCGTGATGTCTCGGATAGTGTTTTTGGGATCCTTAAGGGGGATGGGGAGCAGCCCCAAGTCGTGGTCCACATAGGCACCAACGACATAGGTAGGAAGAGAGATGGGGATTTAAGGCAGAAATTCAGGGAGCTAGGGTGGAAGCTTAGAGCGAGAACAAACAGAGTTGTTATCTCTGGGTTGTTGCCCGTGCCACGTGCTAGCGAAGCGAGGAATAGGGAGAGAGAGGAGTTGAACACGTGGCTGCAGGGATGGTGTAGGAGGGAGGGTTTTGGTTTCCTGGATAATTGGGGCTCTTTCTGGGGTAGGTGGGACCTCCACAAACAGGATGGTCTTCACCTGCACCAGAGGGGTACCAATATCCTGGGGGGGAGATTTGCTAGTGCTCTTCGGGGGGGTTTAAACTAATTCAGCAGGGGAATGGGAACCTAAATTGTAGTTCCAGTGTACAGGATGTTGAGAGTAGTGAGGTCAGTGATAAGCTTACAAGGACGCAAGAGGGCACTGGCAAGCAAGAACTTGGTTTAAAGTGTGTCTACTTCAACGCCAGGAGCATCCGGAATAAGGTGGGTGAGCTTGCAGCATGGGTTGGTACCTGGGATCTCGATGTTGTGGCCATTTCAGAGACATGGGTAGAGCAGGGGCAGGAATGGATGTTGCAGGTTCCGGGATTTAGATGTTTCAGTAAGAACAGAGAAGATGGTAAAAGAGGGGGGTGTGTGGCATTGTTAATCAAGGAGAGTATTACGGCGGCAGAAAGGACGTTTGAGGACTCGTCTACTGAGGTAGTATGGGCCGAGATTAGAAACAGGAGAGGAGAGGTCACCCTGTTGGGAGTTTTCTATAGACCTCCGAATAGTTCCAGAGATGTAGAGGAAAGGATAGCGAAGATGATTCTCGACAGGAGCGAGAGTAACAGGGTAGTTGTTATGGGGAACTTTAACTTTCCAAATATTGACTGGAAATACTATAGTTCGAGTACTTTAGATGGGTCAGTTTTTGTCCAGTGTGTGCAGGAGGGTTTTCTGACACAGTATGTAGACAGGCCAACCAGGGGCGATGCCACATTGGATTTGGTACTGGGTAATGAACCCGGCCAGGTGTTAGATTTAGATGTAGGTGAGCACTTTGGTGATTGTGATCACAATTCGGTTAGGTTTACCTTAGCGATGGGCAGGGACAGGTATATACCGCAGGGCAAGAATTATAGCTGGGGGAAAGGAAATTATGATGCGATTAGGCAAGATTTAGGATGCGTAGGATGGGGAAGGAAACTGCAGGGGATGGGCACAATCGAAATGTGGAGCTTATTCAAGGAGCAGCTACTGCGTGTCCTTGATAAGTATGTACCTGTCAGGCAGGGAGGAAGTTGTCGAGCGAGGGAGCCGTGGTTTACTAAAGAAGTTGAAGCGCTTGTCAAGAGGAAGAAGAAGGCTTATGTTAGGATGAGACGTGAAGGCTCAGTTAGGGCGCTTGAGAGTTACAAGCTAGCCAGGAAGGATCTAAAGGGAGAGCTTAGAAGAGCGAGGAGAGGACACGAGAAGTCATTGGCGGATAGGATCAAGGAAAACCCTAAGGCTTTCTATAGGTATATCAGGAATAAAAGAATGACTAGAGTTAGATTAGGGCCAATCAAGGATAGTAGTGGGAAGTTGTGTGTGGAATCAGAGGAGATAGGGGAAGCGTTAAATGAATATTTTTCGGCAGTATTTACAGTAGAGAAAGAAAATGTTGTCGAGGAGAATACTGAGATACAGATTACTAGGCTAGATGGGATTGAGGTTCACAAGGAGGAGGTGTTAGCAATTTTGGAAAGTGTGAAAATAGATAAATCCCCTGGGCCAGATGGGATTTATCCTAGGATTCTCTGGGAAGCCAGGGAGGAGATTGCAGAGCCTTTGTCCTTGATCTTTATGTCGTCATTGTCGACAGGAATAGTGCCGGAAGACTGGAGGATAGCAAATGTTGTCCCCTTGTTCAAGAAGGGGAGTAGAGATAGCCCTGGTAATTATAGACCTGTGAGCCTTACTTCGGTTGTGGGTAAAATGTTAGAAAAGGTTATAAGAGATAGGATTTATAATCATCTTGAAATGAATAAGTTCATTAGCGATAGTCAGCACGGTTTTGTGAAGGGTAGGTCGTGCCTCACAAACCTTATTGAGTTTTTTGAGAAGGTGACCAAACAGGTGGATGAGGGTAAAGCCGTGGATGTGGTGTATATGGATTTCAGTAAGGCGTTTGATAAGGTTCCCCACGGTAGGCTATTGCAGAAAATACGGAAGTATGGGATTGAAGGTGATTTAGTGCTTTGGATCAGAAATTAGCTAGCTGAAAGAAGACAGAGGGTGGTGGTTGATGGCAAATGTTCATCCTGGAGTTTAGTTTCTAGTGGTGTACCGCAAGGATCTGTTTTGGGGCCACTGCTGTTTGTCATTTTTATAAATGACCTGGATGAGGGTGTAGAAGGGTGGGTTAGTAAATTTGCGGATGACACGAAGGTCGGTGGAGTTGTGGATAGTGCCAAAGGATGTTGTAGGTTACAGAGGGACATAGATAGGCTGCAGAGCTGGGCTGAGAGATGGCAAATGGAGTTTAATGCGGAAAAGTGTGAGGTGATTCACTTTGGAAGGAGTAACAGGAATGCAGAGTACTGGGCTAATGGGAAGAATCTTGGTAGTGTAGATGAGCAGAGAGATCTTGGTGTCCAGGTACATAAATCCCTGAAAGTTGCCACCCAGGTTAATAGGGCTGTTAAGAAGGCATATGGTGTGTTAGCTTTTATTAGTAGGGGGATCGAGTTTCGGAGCCACGAGGTCGTGCTGCAGCTGTACAAAACTCTGGTGCGGCCGCACCTGGAGTATTGCGTGCAGTTCTGGTCACCGCATATAGGAAGGATGTGGAAGCTTTGGAAAGGGTGCAGAGGAGATTTACTAGGATGTTGCCTGGTATGGAGGGAAGGTCTTACGAGGAAAGGCTGAGGGACTTGAGGTTGTTTGCGTTAGAGAGAAGGAGGAGGAGAGGTGACTTAATAGAGACATATAAGATAATCAGAGGGTTAGATAGGGTGGATAGTGATAGTCTTTTTCCTCGGATGGTGATGGCAAACACGAGGGGACATAGCTTTAAGTTGAGGGGTGATAGATATAGGACAGATGTCAGAGAGTAGTAGGGGCGTGGAACGCCCTGCCTGCAACAGTAGTAGACTCGCCAACTTTAAGGGCATTTAAGTGGTCATTGGATAGACATATGGATGAAAATGGAATAGTTTAGGTCAGATGGTTTCACAGGTCGGCACAACATCGAGGACCGAAGGGCCTGTACTGCGCTGTAATGTTCTATGTTCTATGTTCTACTGTCCGCAACTCCACCAACCTTTGTGTCGTCCGCAAACGTACTAATCAGACCTGCTACATTTTCCTCCAAATCATTTATATATACTACAAAGAGCAAAGGTCCCAGCACTGATCCCTGCGGAACGCCACTAGTCACATTCCTCCATTCAGAAAAACACCCACCCACTGATACCCTCTGTCTTCTATGACTGAGCCAGTTCTGTATCCATCTTGCCAGCTCACCTCCGATCCCGTGTGACTTCACTTTTTGTACCGGTCTGCCATGCGGGACCTTGTCAAAGGCTTTACTGAAGTCCATGTAGATAACACCCACCGCCCTTCCTTCATCAATCATCTTCGTCACTTCCTCAAAAAACTCAATCAAATTAGTGAGGCACGACCACCCCTTCACAAAACTATGCTGTCTCTCGCTAATAAGTTTGTTTGTTTCCGAATGGGAGTAAATCCTGTCCTGAATAATCCTCTCTAATAGTTTCCCTACCAGTGCAAGAATTGAAAATGCACTGTAAGAACATAAATCACGGTGGAGGAATGTAAAGAAAAGTGAAGGAATGTAAAACACAGTGTCGGAATGTAAAATGAACTTTAGAAATGTAAAGCAGAGTACAGGTATGTAAATGCAGTGTAGGCATGTAAAGCAAACTGAAGGAATGAAAACACAGTGAAAGAATGTAAAATGCTCTGTAGGAATGTAAAGCACAGTGAAGGAGAGAAAAGCAAAGTGAATGAATGTGACATGCACCATAAAAATGTAAAGCACCTGTAAGAATGTAAAATGCACTGTAGGAATGCAAAGCACAGGGCAGGAATGTAAAGCAAAGTGAAGGAATGAAAAGCAAATGAAGGAATGTAAAAGCGCTGTAGAAATGTAAAGCACAGTGAAGGAGTGCAAAGCCCAGTGCAGCAATCTAAAATGCACTGTCGGAATGTAAAGCACAGTATAGGAAAGTAAAGCACAGTATAGGAAAGTAAAGCACAGTGATAGAATGTAAAATGCACTGTAGGAATGTAAAGCACAGTGTAGCAATCTAAAATGCACTGTCGGAATGTAAAGCACAGTATAGGAAAGTAAAGCACAGTGATAGAATGTAAAATGCACTGTAGGAATGTAAAGCACAGCGTAGGAACATAAAGCACAGTGAAGGAATGTAAAGCGCAGTAATGGAATTTAAAATGCACTGTATGAATGTCAAGCACAGTGTAGGAATGCAGAGCATAGTGAAGGAATGGAAAGCATAGTGTAGGAATGTAAAGCAGACTGAAGATCAGAAAAGCAGACTGAAGGAACGTGAAGCCAAGCGCTGGAATGTAAAGGACATTGTGGGAATGTAAAATGTACTTTTGGAATGTAAATCACAGTGTAGGAATGTAAAATGCACTGCAGAAATGTAAAGCAAAGAGTAGAAATGCAAAGCACAGTGATGGAATGTAAAGCACAGAGTAGGAATGTAAAATGCAATGTAAGAATGTAAAGCAAAGCGTGGGAATGTAAAGCGCAGTGATGGATTGTAAAGCACATTGTACGAAGGTAAAGCACAGTGAAGGACTGTAAAGCACCTTGAAGGTCAGAAAAGCAGACTGAAGGAACATGAAGCTAAGGGATGGAGTGTAAATGACAGTGAAGGAATGGAAAGCACAGTGAAAGAATGTAAAATGCACTGTAGGAATGTAAAGCACATTGTAGGAATGTAAAGCACAGTGAAGGAATGTAAAGCACAGTGAAGGAATGTAAAGTACAGTGAAAGAATGTAAAATGCACTGTAGGAATGCAAAGCACAGTGAAGGAATTAAAGCACATTGAAAGAATGTAAAGTACAGTGAAGGAAGATAAAAAACAGCGAATGAATGCAAAGCACAGTCTGGGAATTTGAAGCAAACTGAACGACAGTCAAGCAGACCGAAAGAATGTAAAGCACAGTGAAGGAATGTAAAGCACAGTGAAGGAATGTAAAGCACAGTGAAAGAATGTAAAATGCACTGTAGGAATTTACAGAACAGTGTAGGAAAGTAAAGCACATTGAAGGAATCTAAAGCACAGTGTAGGTACGTAAAGCACATTGAAGGAATGTAAAGCACAGTGAAGGAATGTAAAATGCACTGTAGGAATGCAAAGCTCAGTGTAGGAATGTAAAGCACAGTGACGGAATGTAAAATGCATTTTAGGAATGTAAAGCGCAGTGTAGGAATGGAGAACACAATGTAGGTTTGTACAGCACAGTGCAGGAATGGAGAACACAATGTAGGTTTGTAAAGCACAGTGTAGGAATGGAGAACACAATGTACGTTTGTAAAGCACAGTGTAGGAATGGAGTACACAATGTCGGTTTGTAAAGCACAGTGTAGGAATGGAAAACACAATGTAGGTTTGTAAAACGCAGAGTAGGAATGGAAAACACAATGTAGGTTTGGAAAGCACAGTGTAGGAATGGAGAACACAATGTAGGTTTGTAAAACGCAGTGTAGGAATGGAAAACACAATGTAGGTTTGTAAAGCACAGTGTAGGAATGGAAAACACAATGTCGGTTTGTAAAGCACAGTGTAGGAATGGAAAACACAATGTAGGTTTGTAAAGCACAGTGCAGGAATGGACAACACAATGTAGGTTTGTAAAGCACAGTGTAGGAATGGAAAACACAATGTAGGTTTGTAAAGCACAGAGTAGGAATGGAAAACACAATGTAGGTATGTAAAGCACAGTGTAGGAATGGAGAACACAATGTAGGTTTGTAAAGCACAGTGTAGGAATGGAGAATAGAATGTAGGTTTGTAAAGCACAGTGTAGGAATGGAGAACACAATGTCGGTTTGTAAAGCACAGTGTAGGAATGGAGAACACAATGTCGGTTTGTAAAGCACAGTGTAGGAATGGAGAACACAATGTCGGTTTGTAAAGCACAGTGTAGGAATGGAGAACACAATGTCGGTTTGTAAAGCACAGTGTAGGAATGGCGAACACAATGTAGGTTTGTAAAGCACAGTGTAGGAATGGAGAACACAATGTCGGTTTGTAAAGCACAGTGTAGGAATGGAAAACACAATGTAGGTTTGTAAAGCACAGTGTAGGAATGGAGAACACAATGTAGGCTTCGAAAGCGCAGTGTAGGAATGGACAACACAATGTAGGTTTGTAAAGCACAGTGCAGGAATGGACAACACAATGTAGGTTTGTAAAGCACAGTGTAGGAATGGAAAACACAATGTAGGTTTGTAAAGCACAGTGCAGGAATGGACAACACAATGTAGGTTTGTAAAGCACAGTGTAGGAATGGAAAACACAATGTAGGTTTGTAAAGCACAGAGTAGGAATGGAAAACACAATGTAGGTTTGTAAAGCACAGTGTAGGAATGGAGAACACAATGTAGGTTTGTAAAGCACAGTGTAGGAATGGAGAATACAATGTAGGTTTGTAAAGCACAGTGTAGGAATGGAGAACACAATGTCGGTTTGTAAAGCACAGTGTAGGAATGGAGAACACAATGTCGGTTTGTAAAGCACAGTGTAGGAATGGAGAACACAATGTCGGTTTGTAAAGCACAGTGTAGGAATGGAGAACACAATGTCGGTTTGTAAAGCACAGTGTAGGAATGGCGAACACAATGTAGGTTTGTAAAGCACAGTGTAGGAATGGAGAACACAATGTCGGTTTGTAAAGCACAGTGTAGGAATGGAAAACACAATGTAGGTTTGTAAAGCACAGTGTAGGAATGGAGAACACAATGTAGGCTTCGAAAGCGCAGTGTAGGAATGGACAACACAATGTAGGTTTGTAAAGCACAGTGTAGGAATGGAGAACACAATGTAGGTTTGTAAAGCGCAGTGCAGGAATGGAGAACACAATGTACGTTTGTAAAGCACAGTGCAGGAATGGAAAACACAATGTAGGTTTGTAAAATGCAGAGTAGGAATGGAAAACACAATGTAGGTTTGTAAAGCACAGTGCAGGAATGGAGAACACAATGTAGGTTTGTAAAACGCAGTGTAGGAATGGAAAACACAATGTAGGTTTGTAAAGCACAGTGTAGGAATGGAGAACACAATGTAGGTTTGTAAAACGCAGTGTAGGAATGGAAAACACAATGTAGGTTTGTAAAGCACAGTGTAGGAATGGAGAACACAATGTAGGATTGTAAAACGCAGTGTAGGAATGGAAAACACAATGTAGGTTTGTAAAGCACAGTGTAGGAATGGAAAACACAATGTTGGTTTGTAAAGCACAGTGTAGGAATGGAAAACACAATGTAGGTTTGTAAAGCACAGTGCAGGAATGGACAACACAATTTAGGTTTGTAAAGCACAGTGTAGGAATGGAAAACACAATGTAGGTTTGTAAAGCACAGTGTAGGAATGGAGAATACAATGTAGGTTTGTAAAGCACAGTGTAGGAATGGAGAACACAATGTCGGTTTGTAAAGCACAGTGTAGGAATGGAGAACACAATGTAGGTTTGTAAAGCACAGTGTAGGAATGGAGAACACAATGTCGGTTTGTAAAGCACAGTGTAGGAATGGAGAACACAACGTCGGTTTGCAAAGCACAGTGTAGGAATGGAGAACACAATGTCGGTTTGTAAAGCACAGTGTAGGAATGGCGAACACAATGTAGGTTTGTAAAGCACAGTGTAGGAATGGAGAACACAATGTCGGTTTGTAAAGCACAGTGTAGGAATGGAAAACACAATGTCGGTTTGCAAAGCACAGTGTAGGAATGGAAAACACAATGTACGTTTGTAAAGCACAGTGTAGGAATGGAAAACACAATGTAGGTTTGCAAAGCACAGTGTAGGAATGGAAAACACAATGTAGGTTTGTAAAGCACAGTGTAGGAATGGAAAACACAATGTCGGTTTGCAAAGCACAGTGTAGGAATGGAAAACACAATGTACGTTTGTAAAGCACAGTGTAGGAATGGAAAACACAATGTAGGTTTGCAAAGCACAGTGTAGGAATGGAAAACACAATGTACGTTTGTAAAGCGCAGTGTAGGAATGGAGAACACAATGTAGGTTTGTAAAACGCAGAGTAGGAATGGAAAACACAATGTAGGTTTGTAAAGCAAAGTGTAGGAATGGAGAACACAATGTAGGTTTGTAAAACGCAGTGTAGGAATGGAAAACACAATGTAGGATTGTAAAGCACAGTGTAGGAATGGAGAACACAATGTAGGTTTGTAAAACGCAGTGTAGGAATGGAAAACACAATGTAGGTTTGTAAAGCACAGTGTAGGAATGGAGAACACAATGTAGGTTTGTAAAACGCAGTGTAGGAATGGAAAACACAATGTAGGTTTGCAAAGCACAGTGTAGGAATGGAAAACACAATGTAGGTTTGTAAAGCACAATGTAGGAATGGAAAACACAATGTACGTTTGTAAAGCACAGTGATGGAATGGACAACACAATGTAGGTTTGTAAAACGCAGTGTAGGAATGGAGAACACAATGTAGGTTAGTAAAGCGCAGTGTTGGAATGGAAAACACAATGTAGGTTTGTAAAGCACAGTGTAGGAATGGAGAACACAATGTCGGTTTGTAAACACAGTGTAGGAATGGAAAACACAATGTAGGTTTGTAAAGCACAGTGTAGGAATGGAAAACACAATGTAGGTTTGTAAAGCACAGTGCAGGAATGGAGAACACAATGTCGGTTTGTAAAGCACAGTGTAGGAATGGAAAACACAATATACGTTTGTAAAGCGCAGTGTAGGAATGGAAAACACAATGTAGGTTTGTAAAGCTCAGTGTTGGAATGGAGAACACAATGTCGGTTTGCAAAGCACAGTGTAGGAATGGAGAACACAATGTCGGTTTGTAAAGCACAGTGTAGGAATGGCGAACACAATGTAGGTTTGTAAAGCACAGTGTAGGAATGGAGAACACAATGTCGGTTTGTAAAGCGCAGTGTAGGAATGGAAAACACAATGTAGGTTTGTAAAGCACAGTGTAGGAATGGACAACACAATGTAGGTTTGAAAGCACAGTGTAGGAATGGAAAACACAATGTAGGTTTGTTAAGCACATAGGAGGAATGGAAAACACAATGTAGGTTTGTAAAGCACAGTGTAGGAATGGAAAACACAATGTCGGTTTGTAAAGCACAGTGTAGGAATGGAAAACACAATGTACGTTTGTAAAGCACAGTGTTGGAATGGAAAACACAATGTCGGTTTGCAAAGCACAGTGTAGGAATGGAAAACAAAATGTAGGTTTGTAAAGCGCAGTGTAGGAATGGAGAACACAATGTAGGTTTGTAAAACGCAGAGTAGAAATGGAAAACACAATGTAGGTTTGTAAAGCAAAGTGTAGGAATGGAGAAAACAATGTAGGTTTGTAAAACGCAGTGTAGGAATGGAAAACACAATGTAGGTTTGTAAAGCACAGTGTAGGAATGGAGAACACAATGTAGGTTTGTAAAACGCAGTGTAGGAATGGAAAACACAATGTAGGTTTGTAAAGCACAGTGTAGGAATGGAGAACACAATGTAGGTTTGTAAAACGCAGTGCAGGAATGGAAAACACAATGTAGGTTTGTAAAGCACAGTGTAGGAATGGAAAACACAATGTAGGTTTGTAAAGCACAATGTAGGAATGGAAAACACAATGTACGTTTGTAAAGCACAGTGTCGGAATGGACAACACAATGTAGGTTTGTAAAACGCAGTGTAGGAATGGAGAACACAATGTAGGTTTGTAAAGCGCAGTGTAGGAATGGAAAACACAATGTAGGTTTGTAAAGCACAGTGCAGGAATGGAGAACACAATGTCGGTTTGTAAACACAGTGTAGGAATGGAAAACACACTGTAGGTTTGTAAAGCACAGTGCAGGAATGGAAAACACAATGTCGGTTTGTAAAGCACAGTGTAGGAATGGAAAACACAATATACGTTTGTAAAGCGCAGTGTAGGAATGGAAAACACAATGTAGGTTTGTAAAGCTCAGTGTAGGAATGGAAAACACAATGTAGGTTTGTAAAACGCAGTGTAGGAATGGAAAACACAATGTAGGTTTGTAAAGCGCATTGTATGAATGGAGAACACAATGTAGGTTTGTGAAGCGCAGTGTAGGAATGGAGAACACAATGTAGGTTTGCAAAACGGAGTGTAGGAATGGAAAACACAATGTAGGTTTGTAAAGCGCAGTGTAGGAATGGAAAACACAATGTAGGTTTGTTAAGCACATTGTAGGAATGGAGAACACAATGTAGGTTTGTAAAGCGCAGTGTAGGAATGGAAATCACAATGTAGGTTTGTAAAGCACAGTGTAGGAATGGAAAACACAATGTAGGTTTGTGAAGCGCAGTGTAGGAATGGAAATCACAATGTAGGTTTGTAAAGCGCAGTGTAGGAATGGAAATCACAATGTAGGTTTGTAAAGCGCAGTGTAGGAATGGAAATCACAATGTAGGTTTGTAAAGCGCAGTGTAGGAATGGAAATCACAATGTAGGTTTGTAAAGCGCAGTGTAGGAATGGACAACACAATGTAGGTTTGTAAAGCACAGTGTAGGAATGGAAAACACAATGTAGGTTTGTAAAACGCAGTGTAGGAATGGAGAACACAATGTAGGTTAGTAAAGCGCAGTGTTGGAATGGAAAACACAATGTAGGTTTGTAAAGCACAGTGTAGGAATGGAGAACACAATGTCGGTTTGTAAACACAGTGTAGGAATGGAAAACACAATGTAGGTTTGTAAAGCACAGTGTAGGAATGGAAAACACAATGTAGGATTGTAAAGCACAGTGTAGGAATGGAGAACACAATGTAGGTTTGTAAAACGCAGTGTAGGAATGGAAAACACAATGTCGGTTTGTAAAGCACAGTGTAGGAATGGAAAACACAATGTAGGTTTGTAAAGCACAGTGTAGGAATGGAGAACACCATGTTAGCTTCGAAAGCGCAGTGTAGGAATGGACAACACAATGTAGGTTTGTAAAGCACAGTGTAGGAATGGAGAACACAATGTAGGTTTGTAAAGCGCAGTGCAGGAATGGAGAACACAATGTACGTTTGTAAAGCACAGTGCAGGAATGGAAAACACAATGTAGGTTTGTAAAATGCAGAGTAGGAATGGAAAACACAATGTAGGTTTGTAAAGCACAGTGCAGGAATGGAGAACACAATGTAGGTTTGTAAAACGCAGTGTAGGAATGGAAAACACAATGTAGGTTTGTAAAGCACAGTGTAGGAATGGAGAACACAATGTAGGTTTGTAAAACGCAGTGTAGGAATGGAAAACACAATGTAGGTTTGTAAAGCACAGTGTAGGAATGGAGAACACAATGTAGGATTGTAAAACGCAGTGTAGGAATGGAAAACACAATGTAGGTTTGTAAAGCACAGTGTAGGAATGGAAAACACAATGTTGGTTTGTAAAGCACAGTGTAGGAATGGAAAACACAATGTAGGTTTGTAAAGCACAGTGCAGGAATGGACAACACAATGTAGGTTTGTAAAGCACAGTGTAGGAATGGAAAACACAATGTAGGTTTGTAAAGCACAGTGTAGGAATGGAGAATACAATGTAGGTTTGTAAAGCACAGTGTAGGAATGGAGAACACAATGTCGGTTTGTAAAGCACAGTGTAGGAATGGAGAACACAATGTAGGTTTGTAAAGCACAGTGTAGGAATGGAGAACACAATGTCGGTTTGTAAAGCACAGTGTAGGAATGGAGAACACAACGTCGGTTTGCAAAGCACAGTGTAGGAATGGAGAACACAATGTCGGTTTGTAAAGCACAGTGTAGGAATGGCGAACACAATGTAGGTTTGTAAAGCACAGTGTAGGAATGGAGAACACAATGTCGGTTTGTAAAGCACAGAGTAGGAATGGAAAACACAATGTCGGTTTGCAAAGCACAGTGTAGGAATGGAAAACACAATGTACGTTTGTAAAGCACAGTGTAGGAATGGAAAACACAATGTAGGTTTGCAAAGCACAGTGTAGGAATGGAAAACACAATGTAGGTTTGTAAAGCACAGTGTAGGAATGGAAAACACAATGTCGGTTTGCAAAGCACAGTGTAGGAATGGAAAACACAAAGTACGTTTGTAAAGCACAGTGTAGGAATGGAAAACACAATGTAGGTTTGCAAAGCACAGTGTAGGAATGGAAAACACAATGTACGTTTGTAAAGCGCAGTGTAGGAATGGAGAACACAATGTAGGTTTGTAAAACGCAGAGTAGGAATGGAAAACACAATGTAGGTTTGTAAAGCAAAGTGTAGGAATGGAGAACACAATGTAGGTTTGTAAAACGCAGTGTAGGAATGGAAAACACAATGTAGGATTGTAAAGCACAGTGTAGGAATGGAGAACACAATGTAGGTTTGTAAAACGCAGTGTAGGAATGGAAAACACAATGTAGGTTTGTAAAGCACAGTGTAGGAATGGAGAACACAATGTAGGTTTGTAAAACGCAGTGTAGGAATGGAAAACACAATGTAGGTTTGCAAAGCACAGTGTAGGAATGGAAAACACAATGTAGGTTTGTAAAGCACAATGTAGGAATGGAAAACACAATGTACGTTTGTAAAGCACAGTGACGGAATGGACAACACAATGTAGGTTTGTAAAACGCAGTGTAGGAATGGAGAACACAATGTAGGTTAGTAAAGCGCAGTGTTGGAATGGAAAACACAATGTAGGTTTGTAAAGCACAGTGTAGGAATGGAGAACACAATGTCGGTTTGTCAACACAGTGTCGGAATGGAAAACACAATGTAGGTTTGTAAAGCACAGTGTAGGAATGGAAAACACAATGTAGGTTTGTAAAGCACAGTGCAGGAATGGAGAACACAATGTCGGTTTGTAAAGCACAGTGTAGGAATGGAAAACACAATATACGTTTGTAAAGCGCAGTGTAGGAATGGAAAACACAATGTAGGTTTGTAAAGCTCAGTGTTGGAATGGAGAACACAATGTCGGTTTGCAAAGCACAGTGTAGGAATGGAGAACACAATGTCGGTTTGTAAAGCACAGTGTAGGAATGGCGAACACAATGTAGGTTTGTAAAGCACAGTGTAGGAATGGAGAACACAATGTCGGTTTGTAAAGCGCAGTGTAGGAATGGAAAACACAATGTAGGTTTGTAAAGCACAGTGTAGGAATGGACAACACAATGTAGGTTTGAAAGCACAGTGTAGGAATGGAAAACACAATGTAGGTTTGTTAAGCACATAGGAGGAATGGAAAACACAATGTAGGTTTGTAAAGCACAGTGTAGGAATGGAAAACACAATGTCGGTTTGTAAAGCACAGTGTAGGAATGGAAAACACAATGTACGTTTATAAAGCACAGTGTAGGAATGGAAAACACAATGTCGGTTTGCAAAGCACAGTGTAGGAATGGAAAACAAAATGTAGGTTTGTAAAGCGCAGTGTAGGAATGGAGAACACAATGTAGGTTTGTAAAACGCAGAGTAGGAATGGAAAACACAATGTAGGTTTGTAAAGCAAAGTGTAGGAATGGAGAACACAATGTAGGTTTGTAAAACGCAGTGTAGGAATGGAAAACACAATGTAGGATTGTAAAGCACAGTGTAGGAATGGAGAACACAATGTAGGTTTGTAAAACGCAGTGTAGGAATGGAAAACACAATGTAGGTTTGTAAAGCACAGTGTAGGAATGGAGAACACAATGTAGGTTTGTAAAACGCAGTGTAGGAATGGAAAACACAATGTAGGTTTGCAAAGCACAGTGTAGGAATGGAAAACACAATGTAGGTTTGTAAAGCACAATGTAGGAATGGAAAACACAATGTACGTTTGTAAAGCACAGTGACGGAATGGACAACACAATGTAGGTTTGTAAAACGCAGTGTAGGAATGGAGAACACAATGTAGGTTAGTAAAGCGCAGTGTTGGAATGGAAAACACAATGTAGGTTTGTAAAGCACAGTGTAGGAATGGAGAACACAATGTCGGTTTGTAAACACAGTGTAGGAATGGAAAACACAATGTAGGTTTGTAAAGCACAGTGTAGGAATGGAAAACACAATGTAGGTTTGTAAAGCACAGTGCAGGAATGGAGAACACAATGTCGGTTTGTAAAGCACAGTGTAGGAATGGAAAACACAATATACGTTTGTAAAGCGCAGTGTAGGAATGGAAAACACAATGTAGGTTTGTAAAGCTCAGTGTTGGAATGGAGAACACAATGTCGGTTTGCAAAGCACAGTGTAGGAATGGAGAACACAATGTCGGTTTGTAAAGCACAGTGTAGGAATGGCGAACACAATGTAGGTTTGTAAAGCACAGTGTAGGAATGGAGAACACAATGTCGGTTTGTAAAGCGCAGTGTAGGAATGGAAAACACAATGTAGGTTTGTAAAGCACAGTGTAGGAATGGACAACACAATGTAGGTTTGAAAGCACAGTGTAGGAATGGAAAACACAATGTAGGTTTGTTAAGCACATAGGAGGAATGGAAAACACAATGTAGGTTTGTAAAGCACAGTGTAGGAATGGAAAACACAATGTCGGTTTGTAAAGCACAGTGTAGGAATGGAAAACACAATGTACGTTTATAAAGCACAGTGTAGGAATGGAAAACACAATGTCGGTTTGCAAAGCACGGTGTAGGAATGGAAAACAAAATGTAGGTTTGTAAAGCGCAGTGTAGGAATGGAGAACACAATGTAGGTTTGTAAAACGCAGAGTAGGAATGGAAAACACAATGTAGGTTTGTAAAGCAAAGTGTAGGAATGGAGAAAACAATGTAGGTTTGTAAAACGCAGTGTAGGAATGGAAAACACAATGTAGGTTTGTAAAGCACAGTGTAGGAATGGAGAACACAATGTAGGTTTGTAAAACGCAGTGTAGGAATGGAAAACACAATGTAGGTTTGTAAAGCACAGTGTAGGAATGGAGAACACAATGTAGGTTTGTAAAACGCAGTGCAGGAATGGAAAACACAATGTAGGTTTGTAAAGCACAGTGTAGGAATGGAAAACACAATGTAGGTTTGTAAAGCACAATGTAGGAATGGAAAACACAATGTACGTTTGTAAAGCACAGTGTCGGAATGGACAACACAATGTAGGTTTGTAAAACGCAGTGTAGGAATGGAGAACACAATGTAGGTTTGTAAAGCGCAGTGTAGGAATGGAAAACACAATGTAGGTTTGTAAAGCACAGTGCAGGAATGGAGAACACAATGTCGGTTTGTAAACACAGTGTAGGAATGGAAAACACACTGTAGGTTTGTAAAGCACAGTGCAGGAATGGAAAACACAATGTAGGTTTGTAAAGCACAGTGTAGGAATGGAGAACACAATGTCGGTTTGTAAAGCACAGTGTAGGAATGGAAAACACAATATACGTTTGTAAAGCGCAGTGTAGGAATGGAAAACACAATGTAGGTTTGTAAAGCTCAGTGTAGGAATGGAAAACACAATGTAGGTTTGTAAAACGCAGTGTAGGAATGGAAAACACAATGTAGGTTTGTAAAGCGCATTGTATGAATGGAGAACACAATGTAGGTTTCTGAAGCGCAGTGTAGGAATGGAGAACACAATGTAGGTTTGCAAAACGGAGTGTAGGAATGGAAAACACAATGTAGGTTTGTAAAGCGCAGTGTAGGAATGGAAAACACAATGTAGGTTTGTTAAGCACATTGTAGGAATGGAGAACACAATGTAGGTTTGTAAAGCGCAGTGTAGGAATGGAAATCACAATGTAGGTTTGTAAAGCACAGTGTAGGAATGGAAAACACAATGTAGGTTTGTGAAGCACAGTGTAGGAATGGAAATCACAATGTAGGTTTGTAAAGCGCAGTGTAGGAATGGAAATCACAATGTAGGTTTGTAAAGCGCAGTGTAGGAATGGAAATCACAATGTAGGTTTGTAAAGCGCAGTGTAGGAATGGAAATCACAATGTAGGTTTGTAAAGCGCAGTGTAGGAATGGAAATCACAATGTAGGTTTGTAAAGCGCAGTGTAGGAATGGACAACACAATGTAGGTTTGTAAAGCACAGTGTAGGAATGGAAAACACAATGTAGGTTTGTAAAACGCAGTGTAGGAATGGAGAACACAATGTAGGTTAGTAAAGCGCAGTGTTGGAATGGAAAACACAATGTAGGTTTGTAAAGCACAGTGTAGGAATGGAGAACACAATGTCGGTTTGTAAACACAGTGTAGGAATGGAAAACACAATGTAGGTTTGTAAAGCACAGTGTAGGAATGGAAAACACAATGTAGGATTGTAAAGCACAGTGTAGGAATGGAGAACACAATGTAGGTTTGTAAAACGCAGTGTAGGAATGGAAAACACAATGTAGGTTTGTAAAGCACAGTGTAGGAATGGAGAACACAATGTAGGTTTGTAAAACGCAGTGTAGGAATGGAAAACACAATGTAGGTTTGCAAAGCACAGTGTAGGAATGGAAAACACAATGTAGGTTTGTAAAGCACAATGTAGGAATGGAAAACACAATGTACGTTTGTAAAGCACAGTGACGGAATGGACAACACAATGTAGGTTTGTAAAACGCAGTGTAGGAATGGAGAACACAATGTAGGTTAGTAAAGCGCAGTGTTGGAATGGAAAACACAATGTAGGTTTGTAAAGCACAGTGTAGGAATGGAGAACACAATGTCGGTTTGTAAACACAGTGTAGGAATGGAAAACACAATGTAGGTTTGTAAAGCACAGTGTAGGAATGGAAAACACAATGTAGGTTTGTAAAGCACAGTGCAGGAATGGAGAACACAATGTCGGTTTGTAAAGCACAGTGTAGGAATGGAAAACACAATATACGTTTGTAAAGCGCAGTGTAGGAATGGAAAACACAATGTAGGTTTGTAAAGCTCAGTGTTGGAATGGAGAACACAATGTCGGTTTGCAAAGCACAGTGTAGGAATGGAGAACACAATGTCGGTTTGTAAAGCACAGTGTAGGAATGGCGAACACAATGTAGGTTTGTAAAGCACAGTGTAGGAATGGAGAACACAATGTCGGTTTGTAAAGCGCAGTGTAGGAATGGAAAACACAATGTAGGTTTGTAAAGCACAGTGTAGGAATGGACAACACAATGTAGGTTTGAAAGCACAGTGTAGGAATGGAAAACACAATGTAGGTTTGTTAAGCACATAGGAGGAATGGAAAACACAATGTAGGTTTGTAAAGCACAGTGTAGGAATGGAAAACACAATGTCGGTTTGTAAAGCACAGTGTAGGAATGGAAAACACAATGTACGTTTGTAAAGCACAGTGTAGGAATGGAAAACACAATGTCGGTTTGCAAAGCACAGTGTAGGAATGGAAAACAAAATGTAGGTTTGTAAAGCGCAGTGTAGGAATGGAGAACACAATGTAGGTTTGTAAAACGCAGAGTAGGAATGGAAAACACAATGTAGGTTTGTAAAGCAAAGTGTAGGAATGGAGAAAACAATGTAGGTTTGTAAAACGCAGTGTAGGAATGGAAAACACAATGTAGGTTTGTAAAGCACAGTGTAGGAATGGAGAACACAATGTAGGTTTGTAAAACGCAGTGTAGGAATGGAAAACACAATGTAGGTTTGTAAAGCACAGTGTAGGAATGGAGAACACAATGTAGGTTTGTAAAACGCAGTGCAGGAATGGAAAACACAATGTAGGTTTGTAAAGCACAGTGTAGGAATGGAAAACACAATGTAGGTTTGTAAAGCACAATGTAGGAATGGAAAACACAATGTACGTTTGTAAAGCACAGTGTCGGAATGGACAACACAATGTAGGTTTGTAAAACGCAGTGTAGGAATGGAGAACACAATGTAGGTTTGTAAAGCGCAGTGTAGGAATGGAAAACACAATGTAGGTTTGTAAAGCACAGTGCAGGAATGGAGAACACAATGTCGGTTTGTAAACACAGTGTAGGAATGGAAAACACACTGTAGGTTTGTAAAGCACAGTGCAGGAATGGAAAACACAATGTAGGTTTGTAAAGCACAGTGTAGGAATGGAGAACACAATGTCGGTTTGTAAAGCACAGTGTAGGAATGGAAAACACAATATACGTTTGTAAAGCGCAGTGTAGGAATGGAAAACACAATGTAGGTTTGTAAAGCTCAGTGTAGGAATGGAAAACACAATGTAGGTTTGAAAAACGCAGTGTAGGAATGGAAAACACAATGTAGGTTTGTAAAGCGCATTGTATGAATGGAGAACACAATGTAGGTTTGTGAAGCGCAGTGTAGGAATGGAGAACACAATGTAGGTTTGCAAAACGGAGTGTAGGAATGGAAAACACAATGTAGGTTTGTAAAGCGCAGTGTAGGAATGGAAAACACAATGTAGGTTTGTTAAGCACATTGTAGGAATGGAGAACACAATGTAGGTTTGTAAAGCGCAGTGTAGGAATGGAAATCACAATGTAGGTTTGTAAAGCGCAGTGTAGGAATGGAAAACACAATGTAGGTTTGTGAAGCGCAGTGTAGGAATGGAAATCACAATGTAGGTTTGTAAAGCGCAGTGTAGGAATGGAAATCACAATGTAGGTTTGTAAAGCGCAGTGTAGGAATGGAAATCACAATGTAGGTTTGTAAAGCGCAGTGTAGGAATGGAAATCACAATGTAGGTTTGTAAAGCGCAGTGTAGGAATGGAAATCACAATGTAGGTTTGTAAAGCGCAGTGTAGGAATGGAAATCACAATGTAGGTTTGTAAAGCGCAGTGTAGGAATGGAAATCACAATGTAGGTTTGTAAAGCGCAGTGTAGGAATGGAAATCACAATGTAGGTTTGTAAAGCGCAGTGTAGGAATGGAAAACACAATGTAGGTTTGTGAAGCGCAGTGTAGGAATGGAAATCACAATGTAGGTTTGTAAAGCGCAGTGTAGGAATGGAAATCACAATGTAGGTTTGTAAAGCGCAGTGTAGGAATGGAAATCACAATGTAGGTTTGTAAAGCGCAGTGTAGGAATGGAAATCACAATGTAGGTTTGTAAAGCGCAGTGTAGGAATGGAAATCACAATGTAGGTTTGTAAAGCGCAGTGTAGGAATGGAAATCACAATGTAGGTTTGTAAAGCGCAGTGTAGGAATGGAAAACACAATGTAGGTTTGTGAAGCGCAGTGTAGGAATGGAAATCACAATGTAGGTTTGTAAAGCGCAGTGTAGGAATGGAAAACACAATGTAGGTTTGTAAAGCACATTGTAGGAATGGAAAACACAATGTACGTTTGTAAAGCACATTGTAGGAATGGAGAACACAATGTAGGTTTGTAAAGCGCAGTGTAGGAATGGAGAACACAATGTAGGTTTGTAAAGCGCAGTGTAGGAATGGAGAACACAATGTAGGTTTGCAAAACGGAGTGTAGGAATGGAAAACACAATGTAGGTTTGTAAAGCGCAGTGTAGGAATGGAAAACACAATGTAGGTTTGTAAAGCACAGTGTAGAAATGGAAAACACAATGTAGGTTTGTAAAGCGCAGTGTAGGAATGGAGAACACAATGTAGGCTTCCAAAGCGCAGTGTAGGAATGGAGAACACAATGTCGGTTTGTAAAGCACAGTGTAGGAATGGAGAACACAATGTAGGTTTGTAAAGCGCAGTGTAGGAATGGAGAACACAATGTAGGTTTGTAAAGCACAGTGTAGGAATGGAGAACACAATGTAGGTATGTAAAGCGCAGTGTAGGAATGGAGAACACAATGTAGGTTTGTAAAACGCAGTGTGGGAATGGAAAACACAATGTAGGTTTGTAAAGCACAGTGTAGGAATGGAAAACACAATGTAGGTTTGTAAAGCGCAGTGTAGGAATGGAGAACACAATGTAGGTTTGTAAAGCGCAGTGTCGGAATGGAGAACACAATGTAGGTTTGTAACGCGCAGTGTAGGAATGGAAAACACAATGTAGGCTTCTAAAACGCAGTGTAGGAATGGAGAACACAATGTCGGTTTGTAAAGCACAGTGCAGGAATGGAGAACACAATGTAGGTTTGTAAAGCACAGTGTAGGAATGGAAAACACAATGTAGGTTTGCAAAGCGCAGTGTAGGAATGGAGAACACAATGTAGGTTTGTAAAGCACAGTGTAGGAATGGAAAACACAATGTAGGTTTGCAAAGCGCAGTGTAGGAATGGAGAACACAATGTAGGTTTGGAAAGCGCATTGTAGGAATGGAAAACACAATGTCGGTTTGCAAAGCGCATTGTAGGAATGGAGAACACAATGTAGGTTTGTAAAGCGCAGTGCAGGAATGGAGAACACAATGTAGGTTTGTAAAGCGCATTGTAGGAATGGAAAACACAATATAGGTTTGTAAAGCGCAGTGTAGGAATGGAAAACACAATGTAGGATTGCAAAGCACAGTGTAGGAATGGAAAACACAATGTAGGTTTGTAAAGCGCAGTGCAGGAATGGAGAACACAATGTAGGTTTGTAAAGCGCAGTGTAGGAATGGAAAACACAATATAGGTTTGTAAAGCGCAGTGTAGGAATGGAAAACACAATGTCGGTTTGTAAAGCGCAGTGCAGGAATGGAGAACACAATGTAGGTTTGTAAAGCGCAGTGTAGGAATGGAAAACACAATGTCGGTTTGTAAAGCACAGTGTAGGAATGGAAAACACAATGTCGGTTTGTAAAGCGCAGTGCAGGAATGGAGAACACAATGTAGGTTTGTAAAGCGCAGTGTAGGAATGGAAAACACAATGTCGGTTTGTAAAGCACAGTGTAGGAATGGAAAACACTATGTCGGTTTGTAAAGCGCAGTGTAGGAATGGAAAACACAATATAGGTTTGTAAAGCACAGTGTAGGAATGGAAAACACAATGTCGGTTTGTAAAGCGCAGTGTAGGAATGGAGAACACAATGTAGGTTTGCAAAACGGAGTGTAGGAATGGAAAACACAATGTAGGTTTGTAAAGCACAGTGTAGGAATGGAGAACACAATGTAGGTTTGTAAAACGCAGTGTAGGAATGGAAAACACAATGTAGGTTTGCAAAGCACAGTGTAGGAATGGAAAACACAATGTAGGTTTGTAAAGCACAATGTAGGAATGGAAAACACAATGTACGTTTGTAAAGCACAGTGACGGAATGGACAACACAATGTAGGTTTGTAAAACGCAGTGTAGGAATGGAGAACACAATGTAGGTTAGTAAAGCGCAGTGTTGGAATGGAAAACACAATGTAGGTTTGTAAAGCACAGTGTAGGAATGGAGAACACAATGTCGGTTTGTCAACACAGTGTCGGAATGGAAAACACAATGTAGGTTTGTAAAGCACAGTGTAGGAATGGAAAACACAATGTAGGTTTGTAAAGCACAGTGCAGGAATGGAGAACACAATGTCGGTTTGTAATGCACAGTGTAGGAATGGAAAACACAATATACGTTTGTAAAGCGCAGTGTAGGAATGGAAAACACAATGTAGGTTTGTAAAGCTCAGTGTTGGAATGGAGAACACAATGTCGGTTTGCAAAGCACAGTGTAGGAATGGAGAACACAATGTCGGTTTGTAAAGCACAGTGTAGGAATGGCGAACACAATGTAGGTTTGTAAAGCACAGTGTAGGAATGGAGAACACAATGTCGGTTTGTAAAGCGCAGTGTAGGAATGGAAAACACAATGTCGGTTTGTAAAGCACAGTGTAGGAATTGAAAACACAATGTCGGTTTGTAAAGCGCAGTGCAGGAATGGAGAACACAATGTAGGTTTGTAAAGCGCAGTGTAGGAATGGAAAACACAATGTCGGTTTGTAAAGCACAGTGTAGGAATGGAAAACACAATGTCGGTTTGTAAAGCGCAGTGTAGGAATGGAAAACACAATATAGGTTTGTAAAGCACAGTGTAGGAATGGAAAACACAATGTCGGTTTGTAAAGCGCAGTGCAGGAATGGAGAACACAATGTAGGTTTGTAAAGCGCAGTGTAGGAATGGAAAACACAATATAGGTTTGTAAAGCGCATTGTACGGATGGAGAAAACAATGTAGGTTTGGAAAGCGCAGTGTAGGAATGGAAAACACAATGTCGGTTTGTAAAGCGCAGTGCAGGAATGGAGAACACAATGTAGGTTTGTAAAGCGCAGTGTAGGAATGGAGAACACAATGTAGGATTGCAAAGCACATTGTAGGAATGGAGAAAACAATGTAGGATTGTAAAGCGCAGTGTGGGAATGAAAAACACAATGTAGGTTTGTAAAGCACATTGTAGGAATGGAAAACACAATGTAGGATTGCAAAGCACATTGTAGGAATGGAGAAAACAATGTAGGTTTGTAAAGCGCAGTGTAGGAATGGAAAACACAATGTAGGATTGCAAAGCACATTGTAGGAATGGAGAAAACAATGTAGGTTTGTAAAGCGCAGTGTAGGAATGGAAAACACAATGTAGGATTGCAAAGCACATTGTAGGAATGGAGAAAACAATGTAGGTTTGTAAAGCGCAGTGTAGGAATGGAAGACACAATGTAGGATTGCAAAGCACATTGTAGGAATGGAGAAAACAATGTAGGTTTGTAAAGCGCAGTGTAGGAATGGAAAACACAATGTAGGATTGCAAAGCACATTGTAGGAATGGAGAAAACAATGTAGGTTTGTAAAGCGCAGTGTGGGAATGAAAAACACAATGTAGGATTGCAAAGCACATTGTAGGAATGGAGAAAACAATGTAGGTTTGTAAAGCGCAGTGTGGGAATGAAAAACACAATGTAGGTTTGTAAAGCACAGTGCAGGAAAGGATAACACAATGTCGGTTTGTAAAGCGCAGTGTAGGAATGGAAAACACAATGTAGGATTGCAAAGCACATTGTAGGAATGGAGAAAACAATGTAGGTTTGTAAAGCGCAGTGTGGGAATGAAAAACACAATGTAGGTTTGTAAAGCACAGTGCAGGAAAGGATAACACAATGTCGGTTTGTAAAGCGCAGTGTAGGAATGGAGAACACAATGTAGGTTTGTAAAGCGCAGTGTAGGAATGGAAAACACAATGTAGGTTTGTAAAACGCAGTGTAGGAATGGATAACACAATGTAGGATTGTAAAGCACAGTGTAGGAATGGAGAACACAATGTAGGTTTGTAAAACGCAGTGTAGGAATGGAAAACACAATGTAGGTTTGTAAAGCACAGTGTAGGAATGGAGAACACAATGTAGGTTTGTAAAACGCAGTGTAGGAATGGAAAACACAATGTAGGTTTGCAAAGCACAGTGTAGGAATGGAAAACACAATGTAGGTTTGTAAAGCACAATGTAGGAATGGAAAACACAATGTACGTTTGTAAAGCACAGTGTCGGAATGGACAACACAATGCAGGTTTGTAAAACGCAGTGTAGGAATGGAGAACACAATGTAGGTTAGTAAAGCGCAGTGTTGGAATGGAAAACACAATGTAGGTTTGTAAAACACAGTGTAGGAATGGAGAACACAATGTCGGTTTGTAAACACAGTGTAGGAATGGAAAACACAATGTAGGTTTGTAAAGCACAGTGCAGGAATGGAAAACACAATGTAGGTTTGTAAAGCACAGTGCAGGAATGGAGAACACAATGTCGGTTTGTAAAGCACAGTGTAGGAATGGAAAACACAATATACGTTTGTAAAGCGCAGTGTAGGAATGGAAAACACAATGTAGGTTTGTAAAGCTCAGTGTTGGAATGGAGAACACAATGTCGGTTTGCAAAGCACAGTGTAGGAATGGAGAACACAATGTCGGTTTGTAAAGCACAGTGTAGGAATGGCGAACACAATGTAGGTTTGTAAAGCACAGTGTAGGAATGGAGAACACAATGTCGGTTTGTAAAGCGCAGTGTAGGAATGGAAAACACAATGTAGGTTTGTAAAGCACAGTGTAGGAATGGACAACACAATGTAGGTTTGAAAGCACAGTGTAGGAATGGAAAACACAATGTAGGTTTGTTAAGCACATAGGAGGAATGGAAAACACAATGTAGGTTTGTAAAGCACAGTGTAGGAATGGAAAACACAATGTCGGTTTGTAAAGCACAGTGTAGGAATGGAAAACACAATGTCGGTTTGCAAAGCACAGTGTAGGAATGGAAAACAAAATGTAGGTTTGTAAAGCGCAGTGTAGGAATGGAGAACACAATGTAGGTTTGTAAAACGCAGAGTAGGAATGGAAAACACAATGTAGGTTTGTAAAGCACAGTGTAGGAATGGAGAACACAATGTAGGTTTGTAAAACGCAGTGTAGGAATGGAAAACACAATGTAGGTTTGTAAAGCACAGTGTAGGAATGGAGAACACAATGTAGGTTTGTAAAACGCAGTGCAGGAATGGAAAACACAATGTAGGTTTGTAAAGCACAATGTAGGAATGGAAAACACAATGTACGTTTGTAAAGCACAGTGTCGGAATGGACAACACAATGTAGGTTTGTAAAACGCAGTGTAGGAATGGAGAACACAATGTAGGTTTGTAAAGCGCAGTGTAGGAATGGAAAACACAATGTAGGTTTGTAAAGCACAGTGCAGGAATGGAGAACACAATGTCGGTTTGTAAACACAGTGTAGGAATGGAAAACACACTGTAGGTTTGTAAAGCACAGTGCAGGAATGGAAAACACAATGTAGGTTTGTAAAGCACAGTGTAGGAATGGAGAACACAATGTAGGTTTGTAAAGCTCAGTGTAGGAATGGAAAACACAATGTAGGTTTGTAAAACGCAGTGTAGGAATGGAAAACACAATGTAGGTTTGTAAAGCACAATGTAGGAATGGAAAACACAATGTACGTTTGTAAAGCACAGTGTCGGAATGGACAACACAATGTAGGTTTGTAAAACGCAGTGTAGGAATGGAGAACACAATGTAGGTTTGTAAAGCGCAGTGTAGGAATGGAAAACACAATGTAGGTTTGTAAAGCACAGTGCAGGAATGGAGAACACAATGTCGGTTTGTAAACACAGTGTAGGAATGGAAAACACACTGTAGGTTTGTAAAGCACAGTGCAGGAATGGAAAACACAATGTTGGTTTGTAAAGCACAGTGTAGGAATGGAGAACACAATGTCGGTTTGTAAAGCACAGTGTAGGAATGGAAAATACAATATACGTTTGTAAAGCGCAGTGTAGGAATGGAAAACACAATGTAGGTTTGTAAAGCTCAGTGTAGGAATGGAAAACACAATGTAGGTTTGTAAAACGCAGTGTAGGAATGGAAAACACAATGTAGGTTTGTAAAGCGCATTGTATGAATGGAGAACACAATGTAGGTTTGTGAAGCGCAGTGTAGGAATGGAGAACACAATGTAGGTTTGCAAAACGGAGTGTAGGAATGGAAAACACAATGTAGATTTGTAAAGCGCAGTGTAGGAATGGAAAACACAATGTAGGTTTGTTAAGCACATTGTAGGAATGGAGAACACAATGTAGGTTTGTAAAGCGCAGTGCAGGAATGGAAAACACAATGTAGGTTTGTAAAGCGCAGTGTAGGAATGGAAAACACAATGTAGGTTTGTGAAGCGCAGTGTAGGAATGGAAATCACAATGTAGGTTTGTAAAGCGCAGTGTAGGAATGGAAAACACAATGTAGGTTTGTAAAGCACATTGTAGGAATGGAGAACACAATGTAGGTTTGTAAAGCGCAGTGTAGGAATGGAAAACACAATGTAGGTTTGTAAAGCACATTGTAGGAATGGAGAACACAATGTAGGTTTGTAAAGCGCAGTGTAGGAATGGAGAACACAATGTAGGTTTGTAAAGCGCAGTGTAGGAATGGAGAACACAATGTAGGTTTGCAAAACGGAGTGTAGGAATGGAAAACACAATGTAGGTTTGTAAAGCGCAGTGTAGGAATGGAAAACACAATGTAGGTTTGTAAAGCACAGTGTAGAAATGGAAAACACAATGTAGGTTTGTAAAGCGCAGTGTAGGAATGGAGAACACAATGTAGGCTTCCAAAGCGCAGTGTAGGAATGGAGAACACAATGTCGGTTTGTAAAGCACAGTGTAGGAATGGAGAACACAATGTAGGTTTGTAAAGCGCAGTGTAGGAATGGAGAACACAATGTAGGTTTGTAAAACGCAGTGTGGGAATGGAAAACACAATGTAGGTTTGTAAAGCACAGTGTAGGAATGGAAAACACAATGTAGGTTTGTAAAGCGCAGTGTAGGAATGGAGAACACAATGTAGGTTTGTAAAGCGCAGTGTCGGAATGGAGAACACAATGTAGGTTTGTAACGCGCAGTGTAGGAATGGAGAACACAATGTAGGCTTCTAAAACGCAGTGTAGGAATGGAGAACACAATGTCGGTTTGTAAAGCACAGTGCAGGAATGGAGAACACAATGTAGGTTTGTAAAGCACAGTGTAGGAATGGAAAACACAATGTAGGTTTGCAAAGCGCAGTGTAGGAATGGAGAACACAATGTAGGTTTGCAAAGCGCATTGTAGGAATGGAGAACACAATGTAGGTTTGTAAAGTGCATTGTAGGAATGAAGAACACAATGTCGGTTTGTAAAGCACAGTGCAGGAATGGAGAACACAATGTAGGTTTGTAAAGCACAGTGTAGGAATGGAAAACACAATGTAGGTTTGCAAAGCGCAGTGTAGGAATGGAGAACACAATGTAGGTTTGTAAAGCGCATTGTAGGAATGGAGAACACAATGTAGGTTTGTAAAGTGCATTGTATGAATGGAGAACACAATGTAGGTTTGTAAAGCACAGTGTAGGAATGGAAAACACAATGTAGGTTTGCAAAGCGCAGTGTAGGAATGGAAAACACAATGTCGGTTTGCAAAGCGCATTGTAGGAATGGAGAACACAATGTCGGTTTGCAAAGCGCATTGTAGGAATGGAGAACACAATGTAGGTTTGCAAAGCGCAGTGTAGGAATGGAGAACACAATGTAGGTTTGTAAAGCGCATTGTAGGAATGGAGAAAACAATGTAGGTTTGTAAAGCACAGTGTAGGAATGGAAAACACAATGTAGGTTTGCAAAGCGCAGTGTAGGAATGGAGAACACAATGTCGGTTTGCAAAGCGAATTGTAGGAATGGAGAACACAATGTAGGTTTGCAAAGCGCAGTGTAGGAATGGAAAACACAATGTCGGTTTGCAAAGCGCAGTGTAGGAATGGAGAAAACAATGTAGGTTTGGAAAGCGCAGTGTAGGAATGGAAAACACAATGTAGGTTTGTAAAGGACAGTGTAGGAATGGAAAACACAATGTAGGTTTGTAAAGCGCATTGTAGGAATGGAAAACACAATGTAGGTTTGTAAAGCGCATTGTAGGAATGGAGAAAACAATGTAGGTTTGGAAAGCGCAGTGCAGGAATGGAGAACACAATGTAGGTTTGTAAAGCGCAGTGCAGGAATGGAGAACACAATGTAGGTTTGTAAAGCGCAGTGCAGGAATGGAGAACACAATGTAGGTTTGTAAAGCGCAGTGCAGGAATGGAGAACACAATGTAGGTTTGTAAAGCGCAGTGCAGGAATGGAGAACACAATGTAGGTTTGTAAAGCGCATTGTAGGAATGGAGAACACAATGTAGGTTTGTAAAGCGCATTGTAGGAATGGAAAACACAATGTCGGTTTGCAAAGCGCATTGTAGGAATGGAGAACACAATGTAGGTTTGTAAAGTGCATTGTAGGAATGGAAAACACAATGTAGGATTGCAAAGCACAGTGTAGGAATGGAAAACACAATGTAGGTTTGTAAAGCACAGTGTAGGAATGGAAAACACAATGTAGGTTTGTAAAGCGCATTGTAGGAATGGAGAAAACAATGTAGGTTTGGAAAGCGCAGTGTAGGAATGGAAAACACAATGTAGGTTTGTAAAGCGCATTGTAGCAATGGAGAACACAATGTAGGTTTGTAAAGCGCAGTGTAGGAATGGAGAACACAATGTAGGTTTGTAAAGCGCATTGTAGGAATGGAGAACAGAATGTAGGTTTGTAAAGCGTAGTGTAGGAATGGAGAAAACAATGTAGGTTTGTAAAGCGCAGTGTGGGAATGAAAAACACAATGTAGGTTTGTAAAGCACAGTGCAGGAAAGGATAACACAATGTCGGTTTGTAAAGCGCAGTGTAGGAATGGAGAACACAATGTAGGTTTGTAAAGCGCAGTGTAGGAATGGAAAACACAATGTAGGTTTGTGAAGCGCAGTGTAGGAATGGAGAACACAATGTAGGTTTGTAAAGCGCAGTGTAGGAATGGAGAACATAATGTAGGTTTGTAAAGCGCAGTGGAGGAATGGAGAACACAATGTAGGTTTGTGAAGCACAGTGTAGGAATGGAGACCACAATGTCGGTTTGGAAAGCACATTGTAGGAATGGAGAACACAATGTAGGTTTGTAAAGCGCAGTGCAGGAATGGAGAACACAATGTAGGTTTGTAAAGCGCAGTGTAGGAATGGAGAACACAATGTAGGTTTGTAAAGCGCAGTGTAGGAATGGAGACCACAATGTCGGTTTGGAAAGCGCAGTGCAGGAATGGAGAACACAATGTAGGTTTGTAAAGCGCAGTGTAGGAATGGAGAACACAATGTAGGTTTGTAAAGCGCAGTGTAGGAATGGAGAACACAATGTCGGTTTGTAAAGCACATTGTAGGAATGGAGAACACAATGTAGGTTTGTAAAGCGCAGTGTAGGAATGGAGAACACAATGTAGGTTTGTAAAGCGCAGTGCAGGAATGGAGAACACAATGTAGGTTTGTAAAGCGCAGTGTAGGAATGGAGAACACAATGTAGGTTTGTAAAGCGCAGTGTAGGAATGGAGAACACAATGTCGGTTTGTAAAGCACATTGTAGGAATGGAGAACACAATGTAGGTTTGTAAAGCGCCGTGTAGGAATGGAGAACACAATGTAGGTTTGTAAAGCGCATTGTAGGAATGGAGAACACAATGTAGGTTTGTAAAGCACAGTGTAGGAATGGAGAACACAATGTAGGTTTGTGAAGCGCAGTGTAGGAATGGAGAACACAATGTCGGTTTGTAAAGCGCAGTGTAGGAATGGAGAACACAATGTAGGTTTGGAAAGCGCAGTGTAGGAATGGAGAACACAATGTAGGTTTGTAAAGCACAGTGTCGGAATGGAGAACACAATGTCGGTTTGTAAAGAACGTTGTCGGAATGGAGAACACAATGTAGGTTTGTCAAGCGCAGTGTAGGAATGGAGAACACAATGTAGGTTTGTAAAGCACAGTGTAGGAATGGAGAACTCAATGTAGGTTTGTAAAGCGCAGTGTAGGAATGGAGAACACAATGTAGGTTTGTAAAGCGCAGTGTAGGAATGGAGAACACAATGTAGGCTTCCAAAGCGCAGTGTAGGAATGGAGAACACAATGTCGGTTTGTAAAGCACAGTGTAGGAATGGAGAACACAATGTAGGTTTGTAAAGCGCAGTGTAGGAATGGAGAACACAATGTAGGTTTGTAAAACGCAGTGTGGGAATGGAAAACACAATGTAGGTTTGTAAAGCACAGTGTAGGAATGGAAAACACAATGTAGGTTTGTAAAGCGCAGTGTAGGAATGGAGAACACAATGTAGGTTTGAAAAGCGCAGTGTCGGAATGGAGAACACAATGTAGGTTTGTAACGCGCAGTGTAGGAATGGAGAACACAATGTAGGCTTCTAAAACGCAGTGTAGGAATGGAGAACACAATGTCGGTTTGTAAAGCACAGTGCAGGAATGGAGAACACAATGTAGGTTTGTAAAGCACAGTGTAGGAATGGAAAACACAATGTAGGTTTGCAAAGCGCAGTGTAGGAATGGAGAACACAATGTAGGTTTGCAAAGCGCATTGTAGGAATGGAGAACACAATGTAGGTTTGTAAAGTGCATTGTAGGAATGGAGAACACAATGTCGGTTTGTAAAGCACAGTGCAGGAATGGAGAACACAATGTAGGTTTGTAAAGCACAGTGTAGGAATGGAAAACACAATGTAGGTTTGCAAAGCGCAGTGTAGGAATGGAGAACACAATGTAGGTTTGTAAAGCGCATTGTAGGAATGGAGAACACAATGTAGGTTTGTAAAGTGCATTGTATGAATGGAGAACACAATGTAGGTTTGTAAAGCACAGTGTAGGAATGGAAAACACAATGTAGGTTTGCAAAGCGCAGTGTAGGAATGGAAAACACAATGTCGGTTTGCAAAGCGCATTGTAGGAATGGAGAACACAATGTCGGTTTGCAAAGCGCATTGTAGGAATGGAGAACACAATGTAGGTTTGCAAAGCGCAGTGTAGGAATGGAGAACACAATGTAGGTTTGTAAAGCGCATTGTAGGAATGGAGAAAACAATGTAGGTTTGTAAAGCACAGTGTAGGAATGGAAAACACAATGTAGGTTTGCAAAGCGCAGTGTAGGAATGGAGAACACAATGTCGGTTTGCAAAGCGCATTGTAGGAATGGAGAACACAATGTACGTTTGCAAAGCGCAGTGTAGGAATGGAAAACACAATGTCGGTTTGCAAAGCGCAGTGTAGGAATGGAGAAAACAATGTAGGTTTGGAAAGCGCAGTGTAGGAATGGAAAACACAATGTAGGTTTGTAAAGGACAGTGTAGGAATGGAAAACACAATGTAGGTTTGTAAAGCGCATTGTAGGAATGGAAAACACAATGTAGGTTTGTAAAGCGCATTGTAGGAATGGAGAAAACAATGTAGGTTTGGAAAGCGCAGTGCAGGAATGGAGAACACAATGTAGGTTTGTAAAGCGCAGTGCAGGAATGGAGAACACAATGTAGGTTTGTAAAGCGCAGTGCAGGAATGGAGAACACAATGTAGGTTTGTAAAGCGCAGTGCAGGAATGGAGAACACAATGTAGGTTTGTAAAGCGCAGTGCAGGAATGGAGAACACAATGTAGGTTTGTAAACGCATTGTAGGAATGGAGAACACAATGTAGGTTTGTAAAGCGCATTGTAGGAATGGAAAACACAATGTCGGTTTGTAAAGCGCATTGTAGGAATGGAGAACACAATGTAGGTTTGTAAAGTGCATTGTAGGAATGGAAAACACAATGTAGGATTGCAAAGCACAGTGTAGGAATGGAAAACACAATGTAGGTTTGTAAAGCACAGTGTAGGAATGGAAAACACAATGTAGGTTTGTAAAGCGCATTGTAGGAATGGAGAAAACAATGTAGGTTTGGAAAGCGCAGTGTAGGAATGGAAAACACAATGTAGGTTTGTAAAGCGCATTGTAGGAATGGAGAACACAATGTAGGTTTGTAAAGCGCAGTGTAGGAATGGAGAACACAATGTAGGTTTGTAAAGCGCATTGTAGGAATGGAGAACAGAATGTAGGTTTGTAAAGCGTAGTGTAGGAATGGAGAAAACAATGTAGGTTTGTAAAGCGCAGTGTGGGAATGAAAAACACAATGTAGGTTTGTAAAGCACAGTGCAGGAAAGGATAACACAATGTCGGTTTGTAAAGCGCAGTGTAGGAATGGAGAACACAATGTAGGTTTGTAAAGCGCAGTGTAGGAATGGAAAACACAATGTAGGTTTGTGAAGCGCAGTGTAGGAATGGAGAACACAATGTAGGTTTGTAAAGCGCAGTGTAGGAATGGAGAACATAATGTAGGTTTGTGAAGCGCAGTGGAGGAATGGAGAACACAATGTAGGTTTGTGAAGCACAGTGTAGGAATGGAGACCACAATGTCGGATTGGAAAGCACATTGTAGGAAGGGAGAACACAATGTAGGTTTGTAAAGCGCAGTGCAGGAATGGAGAACACAATGTAGGTTTGTAATGCGCAGTGTAGGAATGGAGAACACAATGTAGGTTTGTAAAGCGCAGTGTAGGAATGGAGACCACAATGTCGGTTTGGAAAGCGCAGTGCAGGAATGGAGAACACAATGTAGGTTTGTAAAGCGCAGTGTAGGAATGGAGAACACAATGTAGGTTTGTAAAGCGCAGTGTAGGAATGGAGAACACAATGTCGGTTTGTAAAGCACATTGTAGGAATGGAGAACACAATGTAGGTTTGTAAAGCGCAGTGTAGGAATGGAGAACACAATGTAGGTTTGTAAAGCGCAGTGCAGGAATGGAGAACACAATGTAGGTTTGTAAAGCGCAGTGTAGGAATGGAGAACACAATGTCGGTTTGTAAAGCACATTGTAGGAATGGAGAACACAATGTAGGTTTGTAAAGCGCCGTGTGGGAATGGAGAACACAATGTAGGTTTGTAAAGCGCATTGTAGGAATGGAGAACACAATGTAGGTTTGTAAAGCACAGTGTAGGAATGGAGAACACAATGTAGGTTTGTGAAGCGCAGTGTAGGAATGGAGAACACAATGTCGGTTTGTAAAGCGCAGTGTAGGAATGGAGAACACAATGTAGGTTTGGAAAGCGCAGTGTAGGAATGGAGAACACAATGTAGGTTTGTAAAGCACAGTGTCGGAATGGAGAACACAATGTAGGTTTGTCAAGCGCAGTGTAGGAATGGAGAACACAATGTAGGTTTGTAAAGCACAGTGTAGGAATGGAGAACTCAATGTAGGTTTGTAAAGCGCAGTGTAGGAATGGAGAACACAATGTAGGTTTGTAAAGCGCAGTGTAGGAATGGAGAACACAATGTAGGTTTGTGAAGCACAGTGTAGGAATGGAGAACTCAATGTAGGTTTGTAAAGCGCAGTGTAGGAATGGAGAACACAATGTGGGTTTGTAAAGCACAGTGCAGGAATGGAGAACACAATGTAGGTTTGTAAAGCGCAGTGTCGGAATGGAGAACACAATGTCGGTTTGGAAAGCACATTGTAGGAATGGAGAACACAATGTAGGTTTGTAAAGAGCAGTGTAGGAATGGAGAACACAATGTAGGTTTGTAAAGCGCAGTGTAGGAATGGAGAACACAATGTAGGTTTGCAAAGCGCAGTGTAGGAATGGAGAACACAATGTCGGTTTGTAAAGCACATTGTCGGAATGGAGAACACAATGTAGGTTTGTAAAGCGCAGTGTAGGATTGGAGAACACAATGTAGGTTTGTAAAGCGCATTGTAGGAATGGAGAACACAATGTAGGTTTGTAAAGCACAGTGTAGGAATGGAGAACACAATGTAGGTTTGTGAAGCGCAGTGCAGGATTGGAGAACACAATGTAGGTTTGTAAAGCGCATTGTAGGAATGGAGAACATAATGTAGGTTTGTGAAGCGCAGTGGAGGAATGGAGAACACAATGTAGGTTTGTGAAGCACAGTGTAGGAATGGAGACCACAATGTCGGATTGGAAAGCACATTGTAGGAAGGGAGAACACAATGTAGGTTTGTAAAGCGCAGTGCAGGAATGGAGAACACAATGTAGGTTTGTAAAGCGCAGTGTAGGAATGGAGAACACAATGTAGGTTTGTAAAGCGCAGTGTAGGAATGGAGACCACAATGTCGGTTTGGAAAGCGCAGTGCAGGAATGGAGAACACAATGTAGGTTTGTAAAGCGCAGTGTAGGAATGGAGAACACAATGTAGGTTTGTAAAGCGCAGTGTAGGAATGGAGAACACAATGTCGGTTTGTAAAGCACATTGTAGGAATGGAGAACACAATGTAGGTTTGTAAAGCGCAGTGTAGGAATGGAGAACACAATGTAGGTTTGTAAAGCGCAGTGCAGGAATGGAGAACACAATGTAGGTTTGTAAAGCGCAGTGTAGGAATGGAGAACACAATGTCGGTTTGTAAAGCACATTGTAGGAATGGAGAACACAATGTAGGTTTGTAAAGCGCCGTGTGGGAATGGAGAACACAATGTAGGTTTGTAAAGCGCATTGTAGGAATGGAGAACACAATGTAGGTTTGTAAAGCACAGTGTAGGAATGGAGAACACAATGTAGGTTTGTGAAGCGCAGTGTAGGAATGGAGAACACAATGTCGGTTTGTAAAGCGCAGTGTAGGAATGGAGAACACAATGTAGGTTTGGAAAGCGCAGTGTAGGAATGGAGAACACAATGTAGGTTTGTAAAGCACAGTGTCGGAATGGAGAACACAATGTAGGTTTGTCAAGCGCAGTGTAGGAATGGAGAACACAATGTAGGTTTGTAAAGCACAGTGTAGGAATGGAGAACTCAATGTAGGTTTGTAAAGCGCAGTGTAGGAATGGAGAACACAATGTAGGTTTGTAAAGCGCAGTGTAGGAATGGAGAACACAATGTAGGTTTGTGAAGCACAGTGTAGGAATGGAGAACTCAATGTAGGTTTGTAAAGCGCAGTGTAGGAATGGAGAACACAATGTGGGTTTGTAAAGCACAGTGCAGGAATGGAGAACACAATGTAGGTTTGTAAAGCGCAGTGTCGGAATGGAGAACACAATGTCGGTTTGGAAAGCACATTGTAGGAATGGAGAACACAATGTAGGTTTGTAAAGAGCAGTGTAGGAATGGAGAACACAATGTAGGTTTGTAAAGCGCAGTGTAGGAATGGAGAACACAATGTAGGTTTGCAAAGCGCAGTGTAGGAATGGAGAACACAATGTCGGTTTGTAAAGCACATTGTCGGAATGGAGAACACAATGTAGGTTTGTAAAGCGCAGTGTAGGATTGGAGAACACAATGTAGGTTTGTAAAGCGCATTGTAGGAATGGAGAACACAATGTAGGTTTGTAAAGCACAGTGTAGGAATGGAGAACACAATGTAGGTTTGTGAAGCGCAGTGCAGGAATGGAGAACACAATGTCGGTTTGTAAAGCACATTGTAGGAATGGAGAACACAATGTAGGTGTGTAAAGCGCAGTGTAGGAATGGAGAACACAATGTCCGTTTGTAAAGCACATTGTAGGAATGGAGAACACAATGTAGGTTTGTAAAGCACAGTGTAGGAATGGAGAACACAATGTAGGTTTGTAAAGCACAGTGAAGGAATGGAGAACACAATGTAGGCTTCGAAAGCGCATTGTATGAATGGAGAATACAATGTAGGTTTGTAAAGCGCAGTGTAGGAATGGAGAGCACAATGTAGGTTTGTTATACGCATTCTAGGAATGGAGAACACAATGTTGGTTTGTAAAGCACAGTGTTGGAATGGAGAATACAATGTAGGTTTGTAAAGCGCATTGTATGAATGGAGAACACAATGTAGGTTTGTAAAGCACAGTGTGGGAATGGAAAACACAATGTAGGTTTGTAAAGCGCATTGTATGAATGGAGAACACAATGTAGGTTTGTAAAGCGCAGTGTAGGAATGGAGAACACAATGCAGGTTTGTAAAGCGCAGTGTAGGAATGGAGAACACAATGTAGGTTTGTAAAGCGCAGTGCAGGAATGGAGAACACAATGTAGGTTTGTAATGCGCAGTGTAGGAATGGAGAACACAATGTAGGCTTTTAAAGCGCATTGTAGGAACGGAGAACACAATGTCGGTTTGTAAAGCGCATTGTGTGAATGGAGAACACAATGTAGGTTTGTAAGGCGCAGTGTCGGAATGGAGAACACAATGTAGGTTTGCAAAGCGCAGTGTAGGAATGGAGAACACAATGTAGGTTTGTAAAGCGCAGTGTCGGAATAGAGAACACAATGTAGGCTTCTAAAGCGCATTGTAGGAATGGAGAACACAATGTAGGTTTGTAAAGCGCAGTGTAGGAATGGCGAACACAATGTAGGTTTGTAAAGCGCAGTGTAGGAATGGCGAACACAATGTAGCTTTGTAAAGCGCAGTGCAGGAATGGAGAACACAATGTAGGTTTGTAAAGCGCAGTGCAGGAATGGCGAACACAATGTAGGTTTGTAAAGCGCAGTGTGGGAATGGAGAACACAATGTAGGTTTGTAAAGCGCAGTGCAGGAATGGAGAACACAATGTACGTTTGTAAAGCGCAGTGTAGGAATGGAAAACACAATGTACGTTTGTAAAGCGCTGTGTAGGAATGGAAAACACAATGTACGTTTGTAAAGCACAGTGTAGGAATGGCGAACACAAAGTACGTTTGTAATGCGCAGTGTAGGAATGGAAAACACAATGTACGTTTGTAAAGCACAGTGTAGGAATGGCGAACACAATGTACGTTTGTAAAGCGCAGTGTAGGAATGGAAAACACAATGTACGTTTGGAAAGCACAGTGTAGGAATGGAAAACATAATGTACGTTTGTAAAGCACAGTGCAGGAATGGAAAACACAATGTACGTTTGTAAAGCACAGTGTAGGAATGGAAAACACAATGTACATTTGCAAAGCAGAGTGTAGGAATTGTGAACACAATGTACGTTTGTAAAGCGCAGTGTAGGAATGGAAAACACAATGTACGTTTGTAAAGCACAGTGTAGGAATGGAAAACACAATGTACGTTTGTAAAGCACAGTGTAGGAATGGCGAACACAATGTACGTTTGTAAAGCGCAGTGTAGGAATGGAAAACACAACGTACGTTTGTAAAGCGCTGTGTGGGAATGGAAAACACAATGTACATTTGCAAAGCACAGTGTCGGAATGGCGAACACAATGTACGTTTGTAAAGCGCAGTGTAGGAATGGAAAACACAATGTACGTTTGTAAAGCACAGTGTAGGAATGGAGAACACAATGTAGGTTTGTAAAGCGCAGTGTAGGAATGGCGAACACAATGTACGTTTGTAAAGCGCAGTGTAGGAATGGAAAACACAATGTACTTTTGGAAAGCACAGTGTAGGAATGGAAAACCCAATGTACGTTTGTAGAGCACAGTGTAGGAATGGCGAACACAATGTACGTTTGTAAAGCGCAGTGTAGGAATGGAAAACACAATGTACGTTTGTAAAGCGCTGTGTAGGAATGGAAAATACAATGTACGTTTGTAAAGCACAGTGTAGGAATGGCGAACACAATGTACGTTTGTAAAGCGCAGTGTAGGAATGGAAAACACAATGTACGTTTGTAAAGCACAGTGTAGGAATGGCGAACACAATGTACGTTTGTAAAGCGCAGTGTAGGAATGGAAAATACAATGTATGTTTGTAAAGCGCAGTGTCGGAATGGCGAACAGAATGTACGTTCGTAAAGCGCAGTGTAGGAATGGAAAACACAATGTACGTTTGTAAAGCACAGTGTAGGAATGGCGATCACAATGTACGTTTGTAAAGCGCAGTGTAGGAATGGAAAACACGATGTACGTTTGTAAAGCACAGTGCAGGAATGGAAAACACAATGTACATTTGTAAAGCACAGTGTCGGAATGGAGAATTCAATGAACGTTTGTGATGCACCTTGTAGGAATGAAAAACACAATGTAGGTTGGTAAAGCACAGTGTCGGAATGGAAAACACAATGTACGTTTGTAAAGCACAGTGTAGGAATGGAAAACACAATGGACGTTTGTGAAGCACAGTGTAGGAATGGAAAACACAATGTATGTTTGTAAAGCGCAGTGTAGGAATGGAAAGCACAATGTACGTTTGTAAAGCACAGTGTAGGAATGGAAAACACAATGTAGGTTTGTAAAGCACAGTGTAGACATGGAAAACACAATGTACGTTTGTAAAGCACAGTGTAGGAATGGAAAACACAATGGACGTTTGTGAAGCACAGTGTAGGAATGGAAAACACAATGTAGGTTTGTAAAGCACAGTGTAGAAATGGAAAACATAATGTACGTTTGTAAAGCACAGTGTAGGAATGGAAAACACAATGTACGTTTGTAAAGCACAGTGTCGGAATGCCAAACACAATGTACGTTTGGAAAGCGCAGTGTAGGAATGGAGAACACAATGTAGGTTTGTAAAGCACAGTGTAGGAATGGAGAACACAATGTCGGTTTGTGAAGCGCATTGTAGGAATGGAGAACACAATGTAGGTTTGTAAAGCGCATTGTAGGAATGGAGAACACAATGTAGGTTTATAAAGCACAGTGTAGGAATGGAGAACACAATGTAGGTTTGTGAAGCACAGTGTAGGAATGGAGAACTCAATGTAGGTTTGCAAAGCGCAGTGTCGGAATGGAGAACACAATGTAGGTTTGTAAAGCGCAGTGCAGGAATGGAGAACTCAATGTAGGTTTGTAAAGCGCAGTGTAGGAATGGAGAACACAATGTAGGTTTGTAAAGCGCAGTGTAGGAATGGAGAACACAATGTAGGTTTGTAAAGCGCTGTGTAGGAATGGAGAACACAATGTAGGTTTGTAAAGCACAGTGTAGGAATGGAGAACACAATGTAGGTTTGTAAAGCACAGTGTAGGAATGGAGAACACAATGTAGGTGTGTAAAGCACAGTGTAGGAATGGAGAACACAATGTAGGTTTGTAAAGCACAGTGTAGGAATGGAGAACACAATGTAGGTTTGTAAAGCACAGTGTAGGAATGGAGAACACAATGTAGGTTTGGAAAGCGCAGTGTAGGAATGGAGAACACAATGTAGGTTTGTAAAGCGCAGTGTAGGAATGGAGAACACAATGTCGGTTTGTAAAGAACATTGTCGGAATGGAGAACACAATGTAGGTTTGTAAAGCGCAGTGTAGGAATGGAGAACACAATGTAGGTTTGTAAAGCACAGTGTAGGAATGGAGAACACAATGTAGGTTTGTAAAGCGCAGAGTAGGAATGGAGAACACAATGTAGGTTTGTAAAGCACAGTGTAGGAATGGAGAACACAATGTAGGTTTGTGAAGCACAGTGTAGGAATGGAGAACTCAATGTAGGTTTGTAAAGCGCAGTGCAGGAATGGAGAACACAATGTGGGTTTGTAAAGTACATTGTAGGAATGGAGAACACAATGTAGGTTTGTAAAGCGCAGTGTAGGAATGGAGAACACAATGTAGGTTTGTAAAGCGCAGTGTAGGAATGGAGAACACAATGTAGGTTTGTAAAGCGCAGTGTAGGAATGGAGAACACAATGTCGGTTTGTAAAGCACATTGTAGGAATGGAGAACACAATGTAGGTTTGTAAAGCGCAGTGTAGGAATGGAGAACACAATGTAGGTTTGTAAAGCGCATTGTAGGAATGGAGAACACAATGTAGGTTTGTAAAGCACAGTGTAGGAATGGAGAACACAATGTAGGTGTGTAAAGCGCAGTGTAGGAATGGAGAACACAATGTCGGTTTGTAAAGCACATTGTAGGAATGGAGAACACAATGTAGGTTTGTAAAGCACAGTGTCGGAATGGAGAACACAATGTAGGTTTGTAATGCACAGTGTAGGAATGGAGAACACAATGTAGGCTTCGAAAGCGCATTGTATGAATGGAGAATACAATGTAGGTTTGTAAAGCGCAGTGTGGGAATGGAGAACACAATGTAGGTTTGTAAAGCGCAGTGTAGGAATCGAGAACACAATGTAGGCTTCTAAAACACATTGTATGAATGGAGAATACAATGTAGGTTTGTAAAGCGCAGTGCAGGAATGGAGAACACAATGCAGGTTTGTAAAGCGCAGTGTAGGAATGGAGAACACAATGTAGGTTTGGAAAGCACAGTGTAGGAATGGAGAACACAATGTTGGCTTCTAAAGCGCATTGTATGAATGGAGAACACAATGTACGTTTGGAAAGCACAGTGTAGGAATGGAGAACACAATGTATGTTTGTAAAGCGCAGTGTAGGAACGGAGAACACAATGTAGGTTTGTAAAGCACAGTGTAGGAATGGAAAACACAATGTAGGTTTGTAAAGCGCATTGTGTGAATGGAGAACACAATGTAGGTTTGTAAAGCGCAGTGTAGGAATGGAGAACACAATGTAGGTTTGCAAAGCGCAGTGTAGGAATGGAGAACACAATGTAGGTTTGTGAAGCGCAGTGTAGGAATAGAGAACACAATGTAGGCTTCTAAAGCGCATTGTAGGAATGGAGAACACAATGTAGGTTTGTAAAGCGCAGTGGAGGAATGGAGAACACAATGTAGGTTTGTGAAGCGCAGTGGAGGAATGGAGAACACAATGTAGGTTTGTAAAGCGCATTTTAGGAATGGAGAACACAATGTAGGTTTGTAAAGCGCAGTGTCGGAATGGAAAACACAATGTAGGTTTGTAAAGCACAGTGTAGGAATGGAAAACACAATGTAGGTTTGTAAAGCGCATTGTATGAATGGAGAACACAATGTAGGTTTGCAAAGCGCAGTGCAGGAATGGCGAACACAATGTAGGTTTGTAAAGCGCATTGTAGGAATGGAGAACACAATGTAGGTTTGTAAAGCACAGTGTAGGAATGGAGAACACAATGTAGGTTTGTAAAGCACAGTGTAGGAATGGAAAACACAATGTAGGTTTGTAAAGCGCATTGTAGGAATGGAGAACACAATGTAGGTTTGTAAAGCACAGTGTAGGAATGGAGAACACAATGTAGGTTTGTAAAGCACAGTGTAGGAATGGAAAACACAATGTAGGTTTGTAAAGCGCAGTGTAGGAATGGAGAACACAATGTAGGTTTGGAAAGCACAGTGTAGGAATGGAGAACACAATGTAGGTTTGTAAAGCGCATTGTATGAATGGAGAACACAATGTAGGTTTGTAAAGCGCAGTGTAGGAATGGAGAACACAATGTAGATTTGTAAAGCGCATTGTCTGAATGGAAAACACAATGTAGGTTTGTAAGGCGCATTGTATGAATGGAGAACACAATGCAGGTTTGTAAAGCACAGTGTAGGAATGGAAAACACAATGTAGGTTTGTAAAGCGCATTGTATGAATGGAGAACACAATGTAGGTTTGTAAAGCGCATTGTAGGAATGGAGAACACAATTTTGGTTTGTAAAGCACAGTGTTGGAATGGAGAACACAATGTAGGTTTGTAAAGCGCATTGTATGAATGGAGAACACAATGTAGGTTTGTAAAGCACAGTGTAGGAATGGAAAACACAATGTAGGTTTGTGAAGCACAGTGTAGGAATGGAGAACTCAATGTAGGTTTGTAAAGCGCAGTGCAGGAATGGAGAACACAATGTGGGTTTGTAAAGTACATTGTAGGAATGGAGAACACAATGTAGGTTTGTAAAGCGCAGTGTAGGAATGGAGAACAGAATGTAGGTTTGTAAAGCGCAGTGTTGGAATGGAGAACACAATGTAGGTTTGTAAAGCGCAGTGTAGGAATGGAGAACACAATGTCGGTTTGTAAAGCACATTGTAGGAATGGAGAACACAATGTAGGTTTGTAAAGCGCAGTGTAGGAATGGAGAACACAATGTAGGTTTGTAAAGCGCATTGTAGGAATGGAGAACACAATGTAGGTTTGTAAAGCACAGTGTAGGAATGGAGAACACAATGTAGTGTGTAAAGCGCAGTGTAGGAATGGAGAACACAATGTCGGTTTGTAAAGCACATTGTAGGAATGGAGAACACAATGTAGGTTTGTAAAGCACAGTGTCGGAATGGAGAACACAATGTAGGTTTGTAATGCACAGTGTAGGAATGGAGAACACAATGTAGGCTTCGAAAGCGCATTGTATGAATGGAGAATACAATGTAGGTTTGTAAAGCGCAGTGTGGGAATGGAGAACACAATGTAGGTTTGTAAAGCGCAGTGTAGGAATCGAGAACACAATGTAGGCTTCTAAAACACATTGTATGAATGGAGAATACAATGTAGGTTTGTATAGCGCAGTGCAGGAATGGAGAACACAATGCAGGTTTGTAAAGCGCAGTGTAGGAATGGAGAACACAATGTAGGTTTGGAAAGCACAGTGTAGGAATGGAGAACACAATGTAGGCTTCTAAAGCGCATTGTATGAATGGAGAACACAATGTACGTTTGGAAAGCACAGTGTAGGAATGGAGAACACAATGTATGTTTGTAAAGCGCAGTGTAGGAACGGAGAACTCAATGTCGGTTTGGAAAGCGCAGTGCAGGAATGGAGAACACAATGTAGGTTTGTAAAGCACAGTGTAGGAATGGAGAACACAATGTCGGTTTGTAAAGCGCAGTGTAGGAATGGAGAACACAATGTAGGTTTGTAAAGCGCAGTGTAGGAATGGCGAACACAATGTAGGTTTGTGAAGCGCAGTGGAGGAATGGAGAACACAATGTAGGTTTGTAAAGCGCATTTTAGGAATGGAGAACACAATGTAGGTTTGTAAAGCGCAGTGTCGGAATGGAAAACACAATGTAGGTTTGTAAAGCACAGTGTAGGAATGGAAAACACAATGTAGGTTTGTAAAGCGCATTGTGTGAATGGAGAACACAATGTAGGTTTGTAAAGCGCAGTGTAGGAATGGCGAACACAATGTAGGTTTGTGAAGCGCAGTGGAGGAATGGAGAACACAATGTAGGTTTGTAAAGCGCATTTTAGGAATGGAGAACACAATGTAGGTTTGTAAAGCGCAGTGTCGGAATGGAAAACACAATGTAGGTTTGTAAAGCACAGAGTAGGAATGGAAAACACAATGTAGGTTTGTAAAGCGCATTGTATGAATGGAGAACACAATGTAGGTTTGCAAAGCGCAGTGCAGGAATGGCGAACACAATGTAGGTTTGTAAAGCGCATTGTAGGAATGGAGAACACAATGTAGGTTTGTAAAGCACAGTGTAGGAATGGAGAACACAATGTAGGTTTGTAAAGCACAGTGTAGGAATGGAAAACACAATGTAGGTTTGTAAAGCGCATTGTAGGAATGGAGAACACAATGTAGGTTTGTAAAGCGCAGTGTAGGAATGGAGAACACAATGTAGGTTTGGAAAGCACAGTGTAGGAATGGAGAACACAATGTAGGTTTGTAAAGCGCATTGTATGAATGGAGAACACAATGTAGGTTTGTAAAGCGCAGTGTAGGAATGGAGAACACAATGTAGATTTGTAAAGCGCATTGTCTGAATGGAAAACACAATGTAGGTTTGTAAAGCGCATTGTATGAATGGAGAACACAATGCAGGTTTGTAAAGCACAGTGTAGGAATGGAAAACACAATGTAGGTTTGTAAAGCGCATTGTATGAATGGAGAACACAATGTAGGTTTGTAAAGCGCATTGTAGGAATGGAGAACACAATGTAGGTTTGTAAAGCGCAGTGTAGGAATGGAGAACACAATGTCGGTTTGTAAAGCGCAGTGTTGGAATGGAGAACACAATGTAGGTTTGTAAAGCGCAGTGTAGGAATGGAGAACACAATGTCGGTTTGTAAAGCACATTGTAGGAATGGAGAACACAATGTAGGTTTGTAAAGCACAGTGTCGGAATGGAGAACACAATGTAGGTTTGTAATGCACAGTGTAGGAATGGAGAACACAATGTAGGTTTGTAAAGCGCAGTGTAGGAATGGAGAACACAATGTAGGTTTGTAAAGCACAGTGTCGGAATGGAGAACACAATGTAGGTTTGTAAAGCGCATTGTAGGAATGGAGAACACAATGTAGGTTTGTAAAGCGCAGTGTAGGAATGGAGAACACAATGTCGGTTTGTAAAGCGCAGTGTTGGAATGGAGAACACAATGTAGGTTTGTAAAGCGCAGTGTAGGAATGGAGAACACAATGTCGGTTTGTAAAGCACATTGTAGGAATGGAGAACACAATGTAGGTTTGTAAAGCGCATTGTAGGAATGGAGAACACAATGTAGGTTTGTAAAGCGCAGTGTAGGAATGGAGAACAGAATGTAGGTTTGTAAAGCGCAGTGTTGGAATGGAGAACACAATGTAGGTTTGTAAAGCGCAGTGTAGGAATGGAGAACACAATGTCGGTTTGTAAAGCACATTGTAGGAATGGAGAACACAATGTAGGTTTGTAAAGCGCAGTGTAGGAATGGAGAACACAATGTAGGTTTGTAAAGCGCATTGTAGGAATGGAGAACACAATGTAGGTTTGTAAAGCACAGTGTAGGAATGGAGAACACAATGTAGTGTGTAAAGCGCAGTGTAGGAATGGAGAACACAATGTCGGTTTGTAAAGCACATTGTAGGAATGGAGAACACAATGTAGGTTTGTAAAGCACAGTGTCGGAATGGAGAACACAATGTAGGTTTGTAATGCACAGTGTAGGAATGGAGAACACAATGTAGGCTTCGAAAGCGCATTGTATGAATGGAGAATACAATGTAGGTTTGTAAAGCGCAGTGTGGGAATGGAGAACACAATGTAGGTTTGTAAAGCGCAGTGTAGGAATCGAGAACACAATGTAGGCTTCTAAAACACATTGTATGAATGGAGAATACAATGTAGGTTTGTATAGCGCAGTGCAGGAATGGAGAACACAATGCAGGTTTGTAAAGCGCAGTGTAGGAATGGAGAACACAATGTAGGTTTGGAAAGCACAGTGTAGGAATGGAGAACACAATGTAGGCTTCTAAAGCGCATTGTATGAATGGAGAACACAATGTACGTTTGGAAAGCACAGTGTAGGAATGGAGAACACAATGTATGTTTGTAAAGCGCAGTGTAGGAACGGAGAACTCAATGTCGGTTTGGAAAGCGCAGTGCAGGAATGGAGAACACAATGTAGGTTTGTAAAGCACAGTGTAGGAATGGAGAACACAATGTCGGTTTGTAAAGCGCAGTGTAGGAATGGAGAACACAATGTAGGTTTGTAAAGCGCAGTGTAGGAATGGCGAACACAATGTAGGTTTGTGAAGCGCAGTGGAGGAATGGAGAACACAATGTAGGTTTGTAAAGTGCATTTTAGGAATGGAGAACACAATGTAGGTTTGTAAAGCGCAGTGTCGGAATGGAAAACACAATGTAGGTTTGTAAAGCACAGTGTAGGAATGGAAAACACAATGTAGGTTTGTAAAGCGCATTGTGTGAATGGAGAACACAATGTAGGTTTGTAAAGCGCAGTGTAGGAATGGCGAACACAATGTAGGTTTGTGAAGCGCAGTGGAGGAATGGAGAACACAATGTAGGTTTGTAAAGCGCATTTTAGGAATGGAGAACACAATGTAGGTTTGTAAAGCGCAGTGTCGGAATGGAAAACACAATGTAGGTTTGTAAAGCACAGAGTAGGAATGGAAAACACAATGTAGGTTTGTAAAGCGCATTGTATGAATGGAGAACACAATGTAGGTTTGCAAAGCGCAGTGCAGGAATGGCGAACACAATGTAGGTTTGTAAAGCGCATTGTAGGAATGGAGAACACAATGTAGGTTTGTAAAGCACAGTGTAGGAATGGAGAACACAATGTAGGTTTGTAAAGCACAGTGTAGGAATGGAAAACACAATGTAGGTTTGTAAAGCGCATTGTAGGAATGGAGAACACAATGTAGGTTTGTAAAGCGCAGTGTAGGAATGGAGAACACAATGTAGGTTTGGAAAGCACAGTGTAGGAATGGAGAACACAATGTAGGTTTGTAAAGCGCATTGTATGAATGGAGAACACAATGTAGGTTTGTAAAGCGCAGTGTAGGAATGGAGAACACAATGTAGATTTGTAAAGCGCATTGTCTGAATGGAAAACACAATGTAGGTTTGTAAAGCGCATTGTATGAATGGAGAACACAATGCAGGTTTGTAAAGCACAGTGTAGGAATGGAAAACACAATGTAGGTTTGTAAAGCGCATTGTATGAATGGAGAACACAATGTAGGTTTGTAAAGCGCATTGTAGGAATGGAGAACACAATGTTGGTTTGTAAAGCACAGTGTTGGAATGGAGAACACAATGTAGGTTTGTAAAGCGCATTGTATGAATGGAGAACACAATGTAGGTTTGTAAAGCACAGTGTGGGAATGGAAAACACAATGTAGGTTTGTAAAGCGCATTGTATGAATGGAGAACACAATGTAGGTTTGTAAAGCGCAGTGTAGGAATGGAGAACACAATGCAGGTTTGTAAAGCGCAGTGTAGGAATGGAGAACACAATGTAGGTTTGTAAAGCGCAGTGCAGGAATGGAGAACACAATGTAGGTTTGTAAAGCGCAGTGTAGGAATGGAGAACACAATGTAGGCTTTTAAAGCGCATTGTAGGAACGGAGAACACAATGTAGGTTTGTAAAGCGCATTGTGTGAATGGAGAACACAATGTACGTTTGTAAAGCGCAGTGTAGGAATGGAGAACACAATGTAGGTTTGCAAAGCGCAGTGTAGGAATGGAGAACACAATGTAGGTTTGTAAAGCGCAGTGTAGGAATAGAGAACACAATGTAGGCTTCTAAAGCGCATTGTAGGAATGGAGAACACAATGTAGGTTTGTAAAGCGCAGTGTAGGAATGGCGAACACAATGTAGGTTTGTAAAGCGCAGTGTAGGAATGGCGAACACAATGTAGGTTTGTAAAGCGCAGTGCAGGAATGGAGAACACAATGTAGTTTTGTAAAGCGCAGTGCAGGAATGGCGAACACAATGTAGGTTTGTAAAGCGCAGTGTAGGAATGGAGAACACAATGTAGGTTTGTAAAGCGCAGTGCAGGAATGGAGAACACAATGTCCGTTTGTAAAGCGCAGTGTAGGAATGGAAAACACAATGTACGTTTGTAAAGCGCTGTGTAGGAATGGAAAACACAATGTACGTTTGTAAAGCACAGTGTAGGAATGGCGAACGCAAAGTACGTTTGTAATGCGCAGTGTAGGAATGGAAAACACAATGTACGTTTGTAAAGCACAGTGTAGGAATGGCGAACACAATGTACGTTTGTAAAGCGCAGTGTAGGAATGGAAAACACAATGTACGTTTGTAAAGCACAGTGTAGGAATGGAAAACACAATGTACGTTTGTAAAGCACAGTGTAGGAATGGAAAACACAATGTACATTTGCAAAGCAGAGTGTAGGAATTGTGAACACAATGTACGTTTGTAAAGCGCAGTGTAGGAATGGAAAACACAATGTACGTTTGTAAAGCACAGTGTAGGAATGGAAAACACAATGTACGTTTGTAAAGCACAGTGTAGGAATGGCGAACACAATGTACGTTTGTAAAGCGCAGTGTAGGAATGGAAAACACAACGTACGTTTGTAAAGCGCTGTGTAGGAATGGAAAACACAATGTATATTTGCAAAGCACAGTGTCGGAATGGCGAACACAATGTACGTTTGTAAAGCGCAGTGTCGGAATGGAAAACACAATGTACGTTTGTAAAGCACATTGTAGGAATGGAGAACACAATGTAGGTTTGTAAAGCGCTGTGTAGGAATGGCGAACACAATTTACGTTTGTAAAGCGCAGTGTAGGAATGGAAAACACAATGTACGTTTGTAAAGCACAGTGTAGGAATGGCGAACACAATGTACGTTTGTAAAGCGCAGTGTAGGAATGGAAAACACAATGTACGTTTGTAAAGCGCTGTGTAGGAATGGAAAATACAATGTACGTTTGTAAAGCACAGTGTAGGAATGGCGAACACAATGTACGTTTGTAAAGCGCAGTGTAGGAATGGAAAACACAATGTACGTTTGTAAAGCACAGTGTAGGAATGGCGAACACAATGTACGTTTGTAAAGCGCAGTGTAGGAATGGAAAACACAATGTACGTTTGTAAAGCGCAGTGCAGGAATGGCGAACACAATGTACGTTTGTAAAGCGCAGTGTAGGAATGGAAAACACAATGAACGTTTGTAAAGCACAGTGTAGGAATGGCGATCACAATGTACGTTTGTAAAGCGCAGTGTAGGAATGGAAAACACAATGTACGTTTGTAAAGCACAGTGTAGGAATGGAAAACACAATGGACGTTTGTGAAGCACAGTGTAGGAATGGAAAACACAATGTACGTTTGTAAAGCACAGTGTAGGAATGGAAAACACAATGGACGTTTGTGAAGCACAGTGTAGGAATGGAAAACACAATGTACGTTTGTAAAGCGCAGTGTAGGAATGGAAAACACAATGTACGTTTGTAAAGCACAGTGCAGGAATGGAAAACACAATGTAGGTTTGTAAAGCACAGTGTAGACATGGAAAACACAATGTACGTTTGTAAAGCACAGTGTAGGAATGGAAAACACAATGGACGTTTGTGAAGCACAGTGTAGGAATGGAAAACACAATGTAGGTTTGTAAAGCACAGTGTAGAAATGGAAAACATAATGTACGTTTGTAAAGCACAGTGTAGGAATGGAAAACACAATGTACGTTTGTAAAGCACAGTGTCGGAATGGCAAACACAATGTACGTTTGGAAAGCGCAGTGTAGGAATGGAGAACACAATGTCGGTTTGTAAAGCGCAGTGTAGGAATGGAGAACACAATCTGGTTTGTGAAGCGCATTGTAGGAATGGAGAACACAATGTAGGTTTGTAAAGCGCATTGTAGGAATGGAGAACACAATATAGGTTTGTAAAGCACAGTGTAGGAATGGAGAACACAATGTAGGTTTGTAAAGCGCAGTGTAGGAATGGAGAACACAATGTAGGTTTGTGAAGCACAGTGTAGGAATGGAGAACTCAATGTAGGTTTGTAAAGCGCAGTGTAGGAATGGAGAACACAATGTAGGTTTGTAAAGTGCAGTGCAGGAATGGAGAACTCAATGTAGGTTTGTAAAGCGCAGTGCAGGAATGGCGAACACAATGTACGTTTGTAAAGCGCAGTGTAGGAATGGAAAACACAATGAACGTTTGTAAAGCACAGTGTAGGAATGGCGATCACAATGTACGTTTGTAAAGCGCAGTGTAGGAATGGAAAACACAATGTACGTTTGTAAAGCACAGTGTAGGAATGGAAAACACAATGGACGTTTGTGAAGCACAGTGTAGGAATGGAAAACACAATGTACGTTTGTAAAGCACAGTGTAGGAATGGAAAACACAATGGACGTTTGTGAAGCACAGTGTAGGAATGGAAAACACAATGTACGTTTGTAAAGCGCAGTGTAGGAATGGAAAACACAATGTACGTTTGTAAAGCACAGTGCAGGAATGGAAAACACAATGTAGGTTTGTAAAGCACAGTGTAGACATGGAAAACACAATGTACGTTTGTAAAGCACAGTGTAGGAATGGAAAACACAATGGACGTTTGTGAAGCACAGTGTAGGAATGGAAAACACAATGTAGGTTTGTAAAGCACAGTGTAGAAATGGAAAACATAATGTACGTTTGTAAAGCACAGTGTAGGAATGGAAAACACAATGTACGTTTGTAAAGCACAGTGTCGGAATGGCAAACACAATGTACGTTTGGAAAGCGCAGTGTAGGAATGGAGAACACAATGTCGGTTTGTAAAGCGCAGTGTAGGAATGGAGAACACAATCTGGTTTGTGAAGCGCATTGTAGGAATGGAGAACACAATGTAGGTTTGTAAAGCGCATTGTAGGAATGGAGAACACAATATAGGTTTGTAAAGCACAGTGTAGGAATGGAGAACACAATGTAGGTTTGTAAAGCGCAGTGTAGGAATGGAGAACACAATGTAGGTTTGTGAAGCACAGTGTAGGAATGGAGAACTCAATGTAGGTTTGTAAAGCGCAGTGTAGGAATGGAGAACACAATGTAGGTTTGTAAAGTGCAGTGCAGGAATGGAGAACTCAATGTAGGTTTGTAAAGCGCAGTGTAGGAATGGAGAACACAATGTAGGTTTGTAAAGCGCAGTGTAGGAATGGAGAACACAATGTAGGTTTGTAAAGCACAGTGTAGGAATGGAGAACACAATGTAGGTTTGTAAAGCGCATTGTATGAATGGAGAACACAATGTAGGTTTGTAAAGCGCAGTGTAGGAATGGAGAACACAATGTAGATTTGTAAAGCGCATTGTCTGAATGGAAAACACAATGTAGGTTTGTAAAGCGCATTGTATGAATGGAGAACACAATGCAGGTTTGTAAAGCACAGTGTAGGAATGGAAAACACAATGTAGGTTTGTAAAGCGCATTGTATGAATGGAGAACACAATGTAGGTTTGTAAAGCGCAGTGTTGGAATGGAGAACACAATGTAGGTTTGTAAAGCACAGTGTTGGAATGGAGAACACAATGTAGGTTTGTAAAGCGCATTGTATGAATGGAGAACACAATGTAGGTTTGTAAAGCACAGTGTGGGAATGGAAAACACAATGTAGGTTTGTAAAGCGCATTGTATGAATGGAGAACACAATGTAGGTTTGTCAAGCGCAGTGTTGGAATGGAGAACACAATGCAGGTTTGTAAAGCGCAGTGTAGGAATGGAGAACACAATGTAGGTTTGTAAAGCGCATTGTATGAATGGAGAACACAATGTAGGTTTGTAAAGCACAGTGTGGGAATGGAAAACACAATGTAGGTTTGTAAAGCGCATTGTATGAATGGAGAACACAATGTAGGTTTGTAAAGCGCAGTGTTGGAATGGAGAACACAATGCAGGTTTGTAAAGCGCAGTGTAGGAATGGAGAACACAATGTAGGTTTGTAAAGCGCAGTGCAGGAATGGAGAACACAATGTAGGTTTGTAAAGCGCAGTGTAGGAATGGAGAACACAATGTAGGCTTTTAAAGCGCATTGTAGGAACGGAGAACACAATGTCGGTTTGTAAAGAGCATTGTGTGAATGGAGAACACAATGTACGTTTGTAAAGCGCAGTGTAGGAATGGAGAACACAATGTAGGTTTGCAAAGCGCAGTGTAGGAATGGAGAAAACAATGTAGGTTTGTAAAGCGCAGTGTAGGAATAGAGAACACAATGTAGGCTTCAAAAGCGCATTGTAGGAATGGAGAACACAATGTAGGTTTGTAAAGCGCAGTGTAGGAATGGCGAACACAATGTAGGTTTGTAAAGCGCAGTGTAGGAATGGCGAACACAATGTAGGTTTGTAAAGCGCAGTGCAGGAATGGAGAACACAATGTAGTTTTGTAAAGCGCAGTGCAGGAATGGCGAACACAATGTAGGTTTGTAAAGCGCAGTGTAGGAATGGAGAACACAATGTAGGTTTGTAAAGCGCAGTGCAGGAATGGAGAACACAATGTACGTTTGTAAAGCGCAGTGTAGGAATGGAAAACACAATGTACGTTTGTAAAGCGCTGTGTAGGAATGGAAAACACAATGTACGTTTGTAAAGCACAGTGTAGGAATGGCGAACACAAAGTACGTTTGTAATGCGCAGTGTAGGAATGGAAAACACAATGTACATTTGTAAAGCACAGTGTAGGAATGGCGAACACAATGTACGTTTGTAAAGCGCAGTGTAGGAATGGAAAACACAATGTACGTTTGTAAAGCACAGTGTAGGAATGGAAAACACAATGTACGTTTGTAAAGCACAGTGTAGGAATGGAAAACACAATGTACATATGCAAAGCAGAGTGTAGGAATTGTGAACACAATGTACGTTTGTAAAGCGCAGTGTAGGAATGGAAAACACAATGTACGTTTGTAAAGCACAGTGTAGGAATGGAAAACACAATGTACGTTTGTAAAGCACAGTGTAGGAATGGCGAACACAATGTACGTTTGTAAAGCGCAGTGTAGGAATGGAAAACACAACGTACGTTTGTAAAGCGCTGTGTAGGAATGGAAAACACAATGTACATTTGCAAAGCACAGTGTCGGAATGGCGAACACAATGTACGTTTGTAAAGCGCAGTGTCGGAATGGAAAACACAATGTACGTTTGTAAAGCACAGTGTAGGAATGGAGAACACAATGTAGGTTTGTAAAGCGCAGTGTAGGAATGGCGAACACAATGTACGTTTGTAAAGCGCAGTGTAGGAATGGAAAACACAATGTACGTTTGGAAAGCACAGTGTAGGAATGGAAAACACAATGTACGTTTGTAAAGCACAGTGTAGGAATGGCGAACTCAATGTACGTTTGTAAAGCGCAGTGTAGGAATGGAAAACACAATGTACGTTTGTAAAGCGCTGTGTAGGAATGGAAAATACAATGTACGTTTGTAAAGCACAGTGTAGGAATGGAAAACACGATGTACGTTTGTAAAGCACAGTGCAGGAATGGAAAACACAATGTACATTTGTAAAGCGCAGTGTAGGAATGGCGAACACAATGTACGTTTGTAAAGCGCAGTGTAGGAATGGAAAACACAATGTACGTTTGTAAAGCGCAGTGTAGGAATGGCGAACACAATGTGCGTTTGTAAAGCGCAGTGTAGGAATGGAAAACACAATGTACGTTTGTAAAGCACAGTGTAGGAATGGCGATCACAATGTACGTTTGTAAAGCGCAGTGTAGGAATGGAAAACACGATGTACGTTTGTAAACCACAGTGCAGGAATGGAAAACACAATGTACATTTGTAAAGCACAGTGTAGGAATGGAGAACTCAATGAACGTTTGTGATGCACATTGTAGGAATGGAAAACACAATGTAGGTTTGTAAAGCACAGTGTAGGAATGGAAAACACAATGTAGGTTTGTAAAGCACAGTGTAGGAATGGAGAACTCAATGAACGTTTGTGATGCACATTGTAGGAATGGAAAACACAATGTAGGATTGTAAAGTGCATTGTATGAATGGAGAACACAATGTAGGTTTGTAAAGCGCAGTGTCGGAATGGAGAACACAATGTAGGTTTGTAAAGCGCATTGTATGAATGGAGAACACAATGTAGGTTTGTAAAGCACAGTGTGGGAATGGAAAACACAATGTAGGTTTGTAAAGCGCATTGTGTGAATGGAGAACACAATGTAGGTTTGTAAAGCGCAGTGTAGGAATGGAGAACACAATGCAGGTTTGTAAAGCGCAGTGTAGGAATGCAGAACACAATGTAGGTTTGTAAAGCGCAGTGCAGGAATGGAGAACACAATGTAGGTTTGTAAAGCGCAGTGTAGGAATGGAGAACACAATGTAGGCTTCTAAAGCGCATTGTAGGAATGGAGAACACAATGTAGGTTTGTAAAGCGCATTGTGTGAATGGAGAACACAATGTAGGTTTGTAAAGCGCAGTGTAGGAATGGAGAACACAATGTAGGTTTGTGAAGCGCAGTGTAGGAATAGAGAACACAATGTAGGCTTCTAAAGCGCATTGTAGGAATGGAGAACACAATGTAGGTTTGTAAAGCGCAGTGTAGGAATGGCGAACACAATGTAGGTTTGTAATGCGCAGTGTAGGAATGGCGAACACAATGTAGGTTTGTAAAGCGCAGTGCAGGAATGGAGAACACAATGTAGGTTTGTAAAGCGCAGTGCAGGAATGGAGAACACAATGTAGGTTTGTAAAGCACAGTGTAGGAATGGAAAACACAATGTACGTTTGTAAAGCACAGTGTAGGAATGGAAAACACAATGTACGTTTGTAAAGCGCTGTGTAGGAATGGAAAACACAATGTACGTTTGTAAAGCACAGTGTAGGAATGGAAAACGCAATGTACGTTTGTAAAGCACAGTGTAGGAATGGAAAACACAATGTACGTTTGTAAAGCACAGTGTAGGAATGGAAAACACAATGTACGTTTGTAAAGCACAGTGTAGGAATGGAAAACACAATGTACATTTGCAAAGCACAGTGTAGGAATTGCGAACACAATGTACGTTTGTAAAGCGCAGTGTAGGAATGGAAAACACAATGTACGTTTGTAAAGCACAGTGTCGGAATGGAAAACACAATGTACGCTTGTCAAGCACAGTGTAGGAATGGCGAACACAATGTACGTTTGTGAAGCGCAGTGTAGGAATGGAAAACACAATGTACTTTTGTAAAGCGCTGTGTCGGAATGGAAAACACAATGTACATTTGCAAAGCACAGTGTCGGAATGGCGAACACAATGTACGTTTGTAAAGCGCAGTGTAGGAATGGAAAACACAATGTACGTTTGTAGAGCACAGTGTAGGAATGGAAAACACAATGTACATTTGCAAAGCACAGTGTAGGAATGGCGAACACAATGTACGTTTGTAAAGCGCAGTGTCGGAATGGAAAACACATTGTACGTTTGTAAAGCACAGTGTAGGAATGGAAAACACAATGTACATTTGTAACCGCAGTGCAGGAATGGAAAACACAATGTACGTTTCTAAAGCGCTGTGTAGGAATGGAAAACACAATGTACGTTTCTAAAGCGCTGTGTAGGAATGGAAAACACAATGTACGTTTGTAAAGCACAGTGTAGGAATGGCGAACACAATGTACGTTTGTAACCGCAGTGTAGGAATGGAAAACACAATGTACGTTTGGAAAGCGCTGTGTAGGAATGGAAAACACAATGTACGTTTCTAAAGCGCTGTGTAGGAATGGAAAACACAATGTACGTTTGGAAAGCGCTGTGTAGGAATGGAAAACACAATGTACGTTTCTAAAGCGCTGTGTAGGAATGGAAAACACAATGTACGTTTGTAAAGCACAGTGTAGGAATGGCAAACACAATGTACGTTTGTAACCGCAGTGTAGGAATGGAAAACACAATGTACGTTTGGAAAGCGCTGTGTAGGAATGGAAAACACAATGTACGTTTCTAAAGCGCTGTGTAGGAATGGAAAACACAATGTACGTTTGTAAAGCACAGTGTAGGAATGGCGAACACAATGTACGTTTGTAACCGCAGTGTAGGAATGGAAAACACAATGTACGTTTGCAAAGCACTGTGTAGGAATGGCGATCACAATGTCCGTTTGTAAAGCGCAGTGTCGGAATGGAAAACACAATGTACGTTTGTAAAGCACAGTGTAGGAATGGAAAACACAATGTAGGTTTGTAAAGCACAGAATAGGAATGAAAAACACAATGTACGTTTGTGAAGCACAGTGTAGGAATGGAAAACACAATGTACGTTTGTGAAGCACAGTGTAGGAATGGAAAACACAATGTCCGTTTGTAAAGCACAGTGTAGGAATGGAAAACACAATGTAGGTTTGTAAAGCACAGAATAGGAATGGAAAACACAATGTACGTTTGTGAAGCACAGTGTAGGAATGGAAAACACAATGTACGTTTGTGAAGCACAGTGTAGGAATGGAAAACACAATGTAGGTTTGTAAAGCACAGTGTAGGAATGGAAAACATAATGTACGTTTGTAAAGCACAGTGCAGGAATGGAAAACACAATGTACGTTTGTGAAGCACAGTGTAGGAATGGAAAACACAATGTACGTTTGGAAAGCGCTGTGTAGGAATGGAAAACACAATGTACGTTTCTAAAGCGCTGTGTAGGAATGGAAAACACAATGTACGTTTGTAAAGCACAGTGTAGGAATGGCGAACACAATGTACGTTTGTAACCGCAGTGTAGGAATAGAAAACACAAGGTAGGTTTGTAAAGCACAGTGTTGGAATGGAGAACACAATGTAGGTTTGTAAAGCGCATTGTAGGAATGGAGAACACAATGTAGGTTTGTAAAGCACAGTGTTGGAATGGAGAACACAATGTAGGTTTGTAAAGCACATTGTATGAATGGAGAACACAATGTAGGTTTGTAAAGCATAGTGTGGGAATGGAAAACACAATGTACGTTTGGAAAGCGCTGTGTAGGAATGGAAAACACAATGTACGTTTGCAAAGCACTGTGTAGGAATGGCGAACACAATGTACGTTTGTAAAGCACAGTGCAGGAATGGCGATCACAATGTCCGTTTGTAAAGCGCAGTGTCGGAATGGAAAACACAATGTACGTTTGTAAAGCACAGTGTAGGAATGGAAAACACAATGTAGGTTTGTAAAGCACAGAATAGGAATGGAAAACACAATGTACGTTTGTGAAGCACAGTGTAGGAATGGAAAACACAATGTACGTTTGTGAAGCACAGTGTAGGAATGGAAAACACAATGTACGTTTGTGAAGCACAGTGTAGGAATGGAAAACACAATGTAGGTTTGTAAAGCACAGTGTAGGAATGGAAAACATAATGTACGTTTGTAAAGCACAGTGCAGGAATGGAAAACACAATGTACGTTTGTGAAGCACAGTGTAGGAATGGAAAACACAATGTAGGTTTGTAAAGCACAGTGTAGGAATGGAAAACATAATGTACGTTTGTAAAGCACAGTGTAGGAATGGAAAACACAAGGTAGGTTTGTAAAGCACAGTGTAGGAATGGAGAACACAATGTAGGTTTGTAAAGCACAGTGTTGGAATGGAGAACACAATGTAGGTTTGTAAAGCGCATTGTATGAATGGAGAACACAATGTAGGTTTGTAAAGCACAGTGTGGGAATGGAAAACACAATGTAGGTTTGTAAAGCACAGGGTAGAAATGGAGAACACAATGTAGGTTTGTAAAGCACAGTGTAGGAATGGAGAACACAATGTAGGTTTGTAAAGCGCAGTGTAGGAATGGAGAACACAATGTAGGTTTGTAAAGCGCAGTGTAGGAATGGAGAACACAATGTAGGTTTGTAAAGCACAGTGTAGGAATGGAGAAAACAATGTAGGTTTGTGAAGCGCATTGTAGGAATGGAGAACACAATGTAGGTTTGTAAAGCGCATTGTAGGAATGGAGAACACAATGTAGGTTTGTAAAGCACAGTGTAGGAATGGAGAACACAATGTAGGTTTGTAAAGCGCAGTGTAGGAATGGAGAACACAATGTAGGTTTGTGAAGCACAGTGTAGGAATGGAGAACTCAATGTAGGTTTGCAAAGCGCAGTGTAGGAATGGAGAACACAATGTGGGTTTGTAAAGCGCAGTGCAGGAATGGAGAACTCAATGTAGGTTTGTAAAGCGCAGTGTAGGAATGGAGAACACAATGTAGGTTTGTAAAGCGCAGTGTAGGAATGGAGAACACAATGTCGGTTTGTAAAGCGCAGTGTCGGAATGGAAAACACAATGTAGGTTTGCAAAGCAGAGTGTAGGAATGGAAAACACAATGTAGGTTTGCAAGGCGCATTGTATGAATGGAGAACACAATGTAGGTTTGTAAAGCGCAGTGTAGGAATGGAAAACACAATGTACGTTTGTAAAGCACAGTGTAGGAATGGAAAACACAATGTAGGTTTGTAAAGCACAGAATAGGAATGGAAAACACAATGTACGTTTGTGAAGCACAGTGTAGGAATGGAAAACACAATGTACGTTTGTGAAGCACAGTGTAGGAATGGAAAACACAATGTACGTTTGTGAAGCACAGTGTAGGAATGGAAAACACAATGTAGGTTTGTAAAGCACAGTGTAGGAATGGAAAACATAATGTATGTTTGTAAAGCACAGTGTAGGAATGGAAAACACAATGTACGTTTGTAAAGCACAGTGTAGGAATGGAAAACACAATGTAGGTTTGTAAAGCGCATTGTATGAATGGAGAACACAATGTAGGTTTATAAAGCACAGTGTGGGAATGGAAAACACAATGTAGGTTTGTAAAGCGCATTGTATGAATGGAGAACACAATGTCGGTTTGTGAAGCGCAGTGTAGGAATGGAGAACACAATGCAGGTTTGTAAAGCGCAGTGTAGGAATGCAGAACACAATGTAGGTTTGTAAAGCGCAGTGCAGGAATGGAGAACACAATGTAGGTTTGTAAAGCGCAGTGTAGGAATGGAGAACACAATGTAGGCTTCTAAAGCGCATTGTAGGAATGGAGAACACAATGTAGGTTTGTAAAGCGCATTGTGTGAATGGAGAACACAATGTAGGTTTGTAATGCGCAGTGTAGGAGTGGAGAACACAATGTAGGTTTGCAAAGCGCAGTGGAGGAATGGAGAACACAATGTAGGTTTGTAAAGCGCAGTGCAGGAATAGAGAACACAATGTAGGCTTCTAAAGCGCATTGCAGGAATGGAGAACACAATGTAGGTTTGTAAAGCGCAGTGTAGGAATGGCGAACACAATGTAGGTTTGTAAAGCGCAGTGTAGGAATGGCGAACACAATGCAGGTTTGTAAAGCGCAGTGCAGGAATGGAGAACACAATGTAGGTTTGTAAAGCGCAGTGCAGGAATGGCGAACACAATGTAGGTTTGCAAAGCGCAGTGTAGGAATGGAGAACACAATGTAGGTTTGTAAAGCGCAGTGCAGGAATGGAGAACACAATGTAGGTTTGTAAAGCACAGTGTAGGAATGGAAAACACAATGTACGTTTGTAAAGCACAGTGTAGGAATGGAAAACACAATGTACGTTTGTAAAGCGCATTGTAGGAATGGAAAACACAATGTACGTTTGTAAAGCACAGTGTAGGAATGGAAGACACAATGTACGTTTGTAAAGCACAGTGTAGGAATGGAAAACACAATGTACGTTTGTAAAGCACAGTGTAGGAATGGAAAACACAATGTACATTTGCAAAGCACAGTGTAGGAATTGCGAACACAATGTACGTTTGTAAAGCGCAGTGTAGGAATGGAAAACACAATGTACGTTTGTAAAGCACAGTGTAGGAATGGAAAACACAATGTACGCTTGTAAAGCACAGTGTAGGAATGGCGAACACAATGTACGTTTGTAAAGCGCAGTGTAGGAATGGAAAACACAATGTACGTTTGTAAAGCGCTGTGTCGGAATGGAAAACACAATGTACATTTGCAAAGCACAGTGTCGGAATGGCGAACACAATGTACGTTTGTAAAGCGCAGTGTAGGAATGGAAAACACAATGTACGTTTTTAGAGCACAGTGTAGGAATGGAAAACACAATGTACATTTGCAAAGCACAGTGTAGGAATGGCGAACACAATGTACGTTTGTAAAGCGCAGTGTAGGAATGGAAAACACAATGTACGTTTGTAAAGCACAGTGTAGGAATGGAAAACACAATGTACGTTTGTAAAGCACAGTGTAGGAATGGCGTACACAATGTACGTTTGTGACCGCAGTGTAGGAATGGAAAACACAATGTACGTTTGTAAAGCGCTGTGTAGGAATGGAAAACACAATGTACGTTTGTAAAGCACAGTGTAGGACTGGCGAACACAATGTACGTTTGTAAAGCACAGTGTAGGAATGGCGATCACAATGTACGTTTGCAAAGCACAGTGTAGGAATGGAAAACACAATGTACGTTTGTAAAGCACAGTGCAGGAATGGAAAACACAATGTAGGTTTGTAAAGCACAGAGTAGGAATGGAAAACACAATGTACGTTTGTGAAGCACAGTGTAGGAATGGAAAACACAATGTACGTTTGTGAAGCACAGTGTAGGAATGGAAAACACAATGTACGTTTGTGAAGCACAGTGTAGGAATGGAAAACACAATGTAGGTTTGTAAAGCACAGTGTAGGAATGGAAAACATAATGTACGTTTGTAAAGCACAGTGTAGGAATGGAAAACACAATGTACGTTTGCAAAGCACAGTGTAGGAATGGAAAACACAATGTACGTTTGTGAAGCACAGTGTCGGAATGGAAAACACAATGTAGGTTTGTAAAGCACAGTGTAGGAATGGAAAACATAATGTACGTTTGAAAAGCACAGTGTAGGAATGGAAAACACAATGTACGTTTGTAAAGCACAGTGTAGGAATGGAAAACACAATGTAGGTTTGTAAAGCACAGTGCTGGAATGGAGAACACAATGTAGGTTTGTAAAGCGCATTGTAGAATGGAGAACACAATGTAGGTTTGTACAGCACAGTGTTGGAATGGAGAACACAATGTAGGTTTGTAAAGCGCATTGTATGAATGGAGAACACAATGTAGGTTTGTAAAGCACAGTGTGGGAATGGAAAACACAATGTAGGTTTGTAAAGCGCATTGTATGAATGGAGAACACAATGTAGGTTTGTAAAGCGCAGTGTAGGAATGGAGAACACAATGCAGGTTTGTAAAGCGCAGTGTAGGAATGGAGAACACAATGTAGGTTTGTAAAGCGCAGTGCAGGAATGGAGAACACAATGTAGGTTTGTAAAGCGCAGTGTAGGAATGGAGAACACAATGTAGGCTTCTAAAGCGCATTGTAGGAATGGAGAACACAATGTCGGTTTGTAAAGCGCTTTGTGTGAATGGAGAACACAATGTAGCTTTGTAAAGCGGAGTGTAGGAATGGAGAACACAATGTAGGTTTGCAAAGCGCAGTATCGGAATGGAGAACACAATGTAGGTTTGTAAAGCGCAGTGTAGGAATAGAGAACACAATGTAGGCTTCTAAAGCGCATTGTAGGAATGGAGAACACAATGTAGGTTTGGAAAGCGCAGTGTAGGAATGGCGAACACAATGTAGGTTTGTAAAGCGCAGTGTAGGAATGGCGAACACAATGTAGGTTTGTAAAGCGCAGTGCAGGAATGGAGAACACAATGTAGGTTTGTAAAGCGCAGTGCAGGAATGGCGAACACAATGTAGGTTTGTAAAGCGCAGTGTCGGAATGGAGAACACAATGTAGGTTTGTAAAGCGCAGTGCAGGAATGGAGAACACAATGTAGGTTTGTAAAGCACAGTGTAGGAATGGAAAACACAATGTACGTTTGTAAAGCACAGTGTAGGAATGGCGAACACAATGTACGTTTGTAAAGCGCAGTGTAGGAATGGAAAACACAATGTACGTTTGTAAAGCGCTGTGTAGGAATGGAAAACACAATGTACGTTTGTAAAGCACAGTGTAGGAATGGCGAACACAAAGTACGTTTGTAAAGCACAGTGTAGGAATGGAAAACATAATGTACGTTTGTAAAGCACAGTGTAGGAATGGAAAACACAATGTACGTTTGTAAAGCACAGTGTAGGAATGGAAAACACAATGTAGGTTTGTAAAGCGCAGTGTAGGAATGGAGAACACAATGTAGGCTTCTAAAGCGCATTGTAGGAATGGAGAACACAATGTAGGTTTGTAAAGCGCATTGTGTGAATGGAGAACACAATGTAGGTTTGTAAAGCGCAGTGTAGGAATGGAGAACACAATGCAGTTTTGCAAAGCGCAGTGTAGGAATGGAGAACACAATGTAGGTTTGTAAAGCGCAGTGTAGGAATAGAGAACACAATGTAGGCTTCTAAAGCGCATTGTAGGAATGGAGAACACAATGTAGGTTTGGAAAGCGCAGTGTAGGAATCGCGAACACAATGTAGGTTTGTAAAGCGCAGTGTAGGAATGGCGAACACAATGTAGGTTTGTAAAGCGCAGTGCAGGAATGGAGAACACAATGTAGGTTTGTAAAGCGCAGTGCAGGAATGGCGAACACAATGTAGGTTTGTAAAGCGCAGTGTCGGAATGGAGAACACAATGTAGGTTTGTAAAGCGCAGTGCAGGAATGGAGAACACAATGTAGGTTTGTAAAGCACAGTGTAGGAATGGAAAACACAATGTACGTTTGTAAAGCACAGTGTAGGAATGGCGAACACAATGTACGTTCGTAAAGCGCAGTGTAGGAATGGAAAACACAATGTACGTTTGTAAAGCGCTGTGTAGGAATGGAAAACACAATGTACGTTTGTAAAGCACAGTGTAGGAATGGCGAACACAAAGTACGTTTGCAAAGCGCAGTGTAGGAATGGAAAACACAATGTACGTTTGTAAAGCACAGTGTAGGAATGGCGAACACAATGTACGTTTGTAAAGCGCAGTGTAGGAATGGAAAACACAATGTACGTTTGGAAAGCACAGTGTAGGAATGGAAAACACAATGTACGTTTGTAAAGCACAGTGTAGGAATGGAAAACACAATGTACGTTTGAAAAGCACAGTGTAGGAATGGAAAACACAATGTACATTTGCAAAGCACAGTGTAGGAATTGCGAACACAATGTACGTTTGTAAAGCGCAGTGTAGGAATGGAAAACACAATGTACGTTTGTAAAGCACAGGGTAGGAATGGAAAACACAATGTACGTTTTTAAAGCACAGTGTAGGAATGGCGAACACAATGTACGTTTGTAAAGCGCAGTGTAGGAATGGAAAACACAATGTACGTTTGTAAAGCGCTGTGTAGGAATGGAAAACACAATGTACATTTGCAAAGCGCAGTGTAGGAATGGAAAACACAATGTACGTTTGTAAAGCACAGTGCAGGAATGGAAAACACAATGTACATTTGCAAAGCACAGTGTAGGAATGGCGAACACAATGTACGTTTGTAAAGCAAAGTGTAGGAATGGAAAACACAATGTACGTTTGTAAAGCACAGTGCAGGAATGGCGAACACAATGTACGTTTGTAAAGCGCAGTGGTGGAATGGAAAACACAATGTACGTTTGTAAAGCGCTGTGTAGGAATGGAAAACATAATGTACGTTTGTAAAGCACAGTGTAGGAATGGCGAACACAATGTATGTTTGTAAAGCGCAGTGTTAGGAATGGAAAACACAATGTACGTTTGTAAAGCACAGTGTAGGAATGGCGTTCACAATGTACGTTTGTAAAGCGCAGTGTAGGAATGGAAAACACAATGTACGTTTGTAAAGCACAGTGCAGGAATGGAAAACACAATGTACGTTTGTAAAGCGCAGTGTAGGAATGGAAAACACAATGTAGGTTTGTAAAGCACAGTGTAGGAATGGAAAACACAATGTACGTTTGTGAAGCACAGTGTAGGAATGGAAAACACAATGTAGGTTTGTAAAGCACAGTGTAGGAATGGAAAACATAATGTACGTTTGTAAAGCATAGTGGAGGAATGGAAAACACAATGTACGTTTGTAAAGCACAGTGCAGGAATGGAAAACACAATGTACGTTTGTAAAGCACAGTGTAGGAATGGCGAACACAATGTACGTTTGGAAAGCGCAGTGTAGGAATGGAGAACACAATGTAGGTTTGTAAAGCACAATGTAGGAATGGAGAACACAATGTCGGTTTGTAAAGCGCAGTGTCGGAATGGAGAACACAATGTAGGTTTGTGAAGCACAGTGGAGGAATGGAGAACACAATGTAGGTTTGTAAAGCGCAGTGTAGGAATGGAGAACACAATGTAGGTTTGTAAAGCACAGTGTAGGAATGGAGAACACAATGTAGGTTTGTAAAGCGCAGTGTAGGAATGGAGAACACAATGTAGGTTTGTAAAGCGCATTGTAGGAATAGAGAACACAATGTAGGCTTCTAAAGCGCATTGTAGGAATGGAGAACACAATGTAGGTTTGGAAAGCGCAGTGTAGGAATGGCGAACACAATGTAGGTTTGTAAAGCGCAGTGTAGGAATGGCGAACACAATGTAGGTTTGTAAAGCGCAGTGCAGGAATGGAGAACACAATGTAGGTTTGTAAAGCACAGTGCAGGAATGGCGAACACAATGTAGGTTTGGAAAGCGCAGTGTCGGAATGGAGAACACAATGTAGGTTTGTAAAGCGCAGTGCAGGAATGGAGAACACAATGTAGGTTTGTAAAGCACAGTGTAGGAATGGAAAACACAATGTACGTTTGCAAAGCACAGTGTAGGAATGGCGAACACAATGTACGTTTGTAAAGCGCAGTGTAGGAATGGAAAACACAATGTACGTTTGTAAAGCGCTGTGTAGGAATGGAAAACACAATGTACGTTTGTAAAGCACAGTGTGGGAATGGCGAACACAAAGTACGTTTGTAAAGCACAGTGTAGGAATGGAAAACATAATGTACGTTTGTAAAGCACAGTGTAGGAATGAAAAACACAATGTACGTTTGTAAAGCACAGTGTAGGAATGGAAAACACAATGTAGGTTTGTAAAGCGCAGTGTAGGAATGGAGAACACAATGTAGGCTTCTAAAGCGCATTGTAGGAATGGAGAACACAATGTAGGTTTGTAAAGCGCATTGTGTGAATGGAGAACACAATGTAGGTTTGTAAAGCGCAGTGTAGGAATGGAGAACACAATGTAGGTTTGCAAAGCGCAGTGTAGGAATGGAGAACACAATGTAGGTTTGTAAAGCGCAGTGTAGGAATAGAGAACACAATGTAGGCTTCTAAAGCGCATTGTAGGAATGGAGAACACAATGTAGGTTTGCAAAGCGCAGTGTAGGAATGGAGAACACAATGTAGGTTTGTAAAGCGCAGTGTAGGAATAGAGAACACAATGTAGGCTTCTAAAGCGCATTGTAGGAATGGAGAACACAATGTAGGTTTGTAAAGCACAGTGTAGGAATGGAGAACTCAATGTACGTTTGTGATGCACATTGTAGGAATGGAAAACACAATGTAGGTTTGTAAAGCACAGTGTAGGAATGGAAAACACAATGTACGTTTGTGAAGCACAGTGTAGGAATGGAAAACACAATGTAGGTTTGTAAATCACAGTGTACGAATGGAAAACATAATGTACGTTTGTAAAGCACAGTGTAGGAATGGAAAACACAATGTACGTTTGTAAAGCACAGTGTAGGAATGGAAAACACAATGTACGTTTGTAAAGCACAGTGTAGGAATGGCGAACACAATGTACGTTTGTAAAGCACAGTGTAGGAATGGAGAACACAATGTCGGTTTGGAAAGCGCAGTGTCGGAATGGAGAACACAATGTAGGTTTGTGAAGCGCATTGTAGGAATGGAGAACACAATGTAGGTTTGTAAAGCACAGTGTAGGAATGGAGAACACAATGTAGGTTTGTAAAGCGCAGTGTAGGAATGGAGAACACAATGTAGGTTTGTAAAGCGCATTGTAGGAATAGAGAACACAATGTAGGCTTCGAAAGCGCATTGTAGGAATGGAGAACACAATGTAGGTTTGGAAAGCGCAGTGTAGGAATGGCGAACACAATGTAGGTTTGTAAAGCGCAGTGCAGGAATGGCGAACACAATGTAGGTTTGTAAAGCGCAGTGCAGGAATGGAGAACACAATGTAGGTTTGTAAAGCGCAGTGCAGGAATGGCGAACACAATGTAGGTTTGTAAAGCGCAGTGTCGGAATGGAGAACACAATGTAGGTTTGTAAAGCGCAGTGCAGGAATGGAGAACACAATGTAGGTTTGTAAAGCACAGTGTCGGAATGGAAAACACAATGTACGTTTGCAAAGCACAGTGTAGGAATGGCGAACACAATGTACGTTTGTAAAGCGCAGTGTAGGAATGGAAAACACAATGTACGTTTGTAAAGCGCTGTGTAGGAATGGAAAACACAATGTACGTTTGTAAAGCACAGTGTAGGAATGGCGAACACAAAGTACGTTTGTCAAGCACAGTGTAGGAATGGAAAACATAATGTACGTTTGTAAAGCACAGTGTCGGAATGGAAAACACAATGTACGTTTGTAAAGCACAGTGTAGGAATGGAAAACACAATGTAGGTTTGTAAAGCGCAGTGTAGGAATGGAGAACACAATGTAGGCTTCCAAAGCGCATTGTGTGAATGGAGAACACAATGTAGGTTTGTAAAGCGCAGTGTAGGAATGGAGAACACAATGTAGGTTTGCAATGAGCAGTGTAGGAATGGAGAACACAATGTAGGTTTGTAAAGCGCAGTGTAGGAATAGAGAACACAATGTAGGCTTCTAAAGCGCATTGTAGGAATGGAGAACACAATGTAGGTTTGGAAAGCGCAGTGTAGGAATGGCGAACACAATGTAGCTTTGTAAAGCGCAGTGTAGGAATGGCGAACACAATGTAGGTTTGTAAAGCGCAGTGCAGGAATGGAGAACACAATGTAGGTTTGTAAAGCGCAGTGCAGGAATGGCGAACACAATGTAGGTTTGTCAAGCGCAGTGTCGGAATGGAGAACACAATGTAGGTTTGTAAAGCGCAGTGCAGGAGTGGAGAACACAATGTAGGTTTGTAAAGCACAGTGTAGGAATGGAAAACACAATGTACGTTTGTAAAGCACAGTGTAGGAATGGCGAACACAATGTACGTTTGTAAAGCGCAGTGTAGGAATGGAAAACACAATGTACGTTTGTAAAGCGCTGTGTAGGAATGGAAAACACAATGTACGTTTGTAAAGCACAGTGTAGGAATGGCGAACACAAAGTACGTTTGTAAAGCGCAGTGTAGGAATGGAAAACACAATGTACGTTTGTAAAGCACAGTGTAGGAATGGCGAACACAATGTACGTTTGTAAAGCGCAGTGTAGGAATGGAAAACACAATGTACGTTTGGAAAGCACAGTGTAGGAATGGAAAACACAATGTACGTTTGTAAAGCACAGTGTAGGAATGGAAAACACAATGTACGTTTGTAAAGCACAGTGTAGGAATGGAAAACACAATGTAGGTTTGTAAAGCGCATTGTATGAATGGAGAACACAATGTAGGTTTGTGAAGCACAGTGTAGGAATGGAGAACTCAATGTAGGTTTGCAAAGCGCAGTGTAGGAATGGAGAACATAATGTGGGTTTGTAAAGCGCAATGCAGGAATGGAGAACTCAATGTAGGTTTGTAAAGCGCAGTGTAGGAATGGAGAACACAATGTAGGTTTGTAAAGCACAGTGTAGGAATGGAGAACACAATGTAGGTTTGTAAAGCGCAGTGTCGGAATGGAAAACACAATGTAGGTTTGTAAAGCACAGTGTAGGAATGGAAAACACAATGTAGGTTTGTAGAGCACAGTGTAGGAATGGAAAACACAATGTACATTTGCAAAGCACAGTGTAGGAATGGCGAACACAATGTACGTTTGTAAAGCGCAGTGTAGGAATGGAAAACACAATGTACGTTTGTAGAGCACAGTGTAGGAATGGAAAACACAATGTACATTTGCAAAGCACAGTGTAGGAATGGCGAACACAATGTACGTTTGTAAAGCGCAGTGTAGGAATGGAAAACACAATGTACGTTTGTAAAGCACAGTGTAGGAATGAAAAACACAATGTACGTTTGTAAAGCACAGTGTAGGAATGGCGAACACAATGTACGTTTGTAACCGCAGTGTAGGAATGGAAAACACAATGTATGTTTGTAAAGCGCTGTGTAGGAATGGAAAACACAATGTACGTTTGTAAAGCACAGTGTAGGACTGGCGAACACAATTTACGTTTGTAAAGCACAGTGTAGGAATGGCGATCACAATGTACGTTTGCAAAGCGCAGTGTAGGAATGGAAAACACAATGTACGTTTGTAAAGCACAGTGCAGGAATGGAAAACACAATGTAGGTTTGTAAAGCACAGAGTAGGAATGGAAAACACAATGTACGTTTGTGAAGCACAGTGTAGGAATGGAAAACACAATGTACGTTTGTGAAGCACAGTGTAGGAATGGAAAAAACAATGTACGTTTGTGAAGCACAGTGTAGGAATGGAAAACACAATGTAGGTTTGTAAAGCACAGTGTAGGAATGGAAAACATAATGTACATTTGTAAAGCACAGTGTAGGAATGGAAAACACAATGTACGTTTGTAAAGCACAGTGTAGGTATGGAAAACACAATGTACGTTTGTGAAGCACAGTGTCGGAATGGAAAACACAATGTAGGTTTGTAAAGCACAGTGTAGGAATGGAAAACATAATGTACGTTTGTAAAGCACAGTGTAGGAATGGAAAACACAATGTATGTTTGTAAAGCACAGTGTAGGAATGGAAAACACAATGTAGGTTTGTAAAGCACAGTGTTGGAATGGAGAACACAATGTAGGTTTGTAAAGCGCATTGTAGGAATGGAGAACACAATGTAGGTTTGTAAAGCACAGTGTTGGAATGGAGAACACAATGTAGGTTTGTAAAGCGCATTGTATGAATGGAGAACACAATGTAGGTTTGTAAAGCACAGTGTGGGAATGGAAAACACAATGTAGGTTTGTAAAGCGCAGTGTAGGAATGGAGAACACAATGCAGGTTTGTAAAGCGCAGTGTAGGAATGGAGAAGACAATGTAGGTTTGTAAAGCGCAGTGCAGGAATGGAGAACACAATGTAGGTTTGTAAAGCGCAGTGTAGGAATGGAGAACACAATGTAGGCTTCTAAAGCACATTGTAGGAATGGAGAACACAATGTAGGTTTGTAAAGCGCATTGTGTGAATGGAGAACACAATGTAGGTTTGTAAAGCGCAGTGTAGGAATGGAGAACACAATGTAGGTTTGCAAAGCGCAGTATAGGAATGGAGAACACAATGTAGGTTTGTAAAGCACAGTGTAGGAAAAGAGAACACAATGTAGGCTTCTAAAGCGCATTGTAGGAATGGAGAACACAATGTAGGTTTGGAAAGCGCAGTGTAGGAATGGCGAACACAATGTAGGTTTGTAAAGCGCAGTGTAGGAATGGCGAACACAATGTAGATTTGTAAAGCGCAGTGCAGGAATGGAGAACACAATGTAGATTTGTAAAGCGCAGTGCAGGAATGGCGAACACAATGTAGGTTTGTAAAGCGAAGTGTCGGAATGGAGAACACAATGTAGGTTTGTAAAGCGCAGTGCAGGAATGGAGAACACAATGTAGGTTTGTAAAGCACAGTGTAGGAATGGAAAACACAATGTACGTTTGTAAAGCACAGTGTAGGAATGGCGAACACAATGTACGTTTGTAAAGCGCAGTGTAGGAATGGAAAACACAATGTACGTTTGTGAAGCGCTGTGTAGGAATGGAAAACACAATGTACGTTTGTAAAGCACAGTGTAGGAATGGCGAACACAAAGTACGTTTGTAAAGCACAGTGTAGGAATGGAAAACATAATGTACGTTTGTAAAGCACAGTGTAGGAATGGAAAACACAATGTACGTTTGTAAAGCACAGTGTAGGAATGGAAAACACAATGTAGGTTTGTAAAGCGCAGTGTAGGAATGGAGAACACAATGTAGGCTTCTAAAGCGCATTGTAGGAATGGAGAACACAATGTAGGTTTGTAAAGCGCATTGTGTGAATGGAGAACACAATGTAGGTTTGTAAAGCGCAGTGTAGGAATGGAGAACACAATGCAGGGTTGCAAAGCGCAGTGTAGGAATGGAGAACACAATGTAGGTTTGTAAAGCGCAGTGTAGGAATAGAGAACACAATGTAGGCTTCTAAAGCGCATTGTAGGAATGGAGAACACAATGTAGGTTTGGAAAGCGCAGTGTAGGAATGGCGAACACAATGTAGGTTTGTAAAGCGCAGTGTAGGAATGGCGAACACAATGTAGGTTTGTAAAGCGCAGTGCAGGAATGGAGAACACAATGTAGGTTTGTAAAGCGCAGTGCAGGAATGGCGAACACAATGTAGGTTTGTAAAGCGCAGTGTCGGAATGGAGAACACAATGTAGGTTTGTAAAGCGCAGTGCAGGAATGGAGAACACAATGTAGGTTTGTAAAGCACAGTGTAGGAATGGAAAACACAATGTACGTTTGTAAAGCACAGTGTAGGAATGGCGAACACAATGTACGTTTGTAAAGCGCAGTGTAGGAATGGAAAACACAATGTACGTTTGTAAAGCGCTGTGTAGGAATGGAAAACACAATGTACGTTTGTAAAGCACAGTGTAGGAATGGAAAACACAATGTACGTTTGTAAAGCACAGTGCAGGAATGGCGAACACAATGTACGTTTGTAAAGCGCAGTGTAGGAATGGAAAACACAATGTACGTTTGGAAAGCACAGTGTAGGAATGGAAAACACAATGTACGTTTGTAAAGCACAGTGTAGGAATGGAAAACACAATGTACGTTTGAAAAGCACAGTGTAGGAATGGAAAACACAATGTACATTTGCAAAGCACAGTGTAGGAATTGCGAACACAATGTACATTTGTAAAGCGCAGTGTTGGAATGGAAAACACAATGTACGTTTGTAAAGCACAGGGTAGGAATGGAAAACACAATGTACGTTTGTAAAGCACAGTGTAGGAATGGCGAACACAATGTACGTTTGTAAAGCGCAGTGTAGGAATGGAAAACACAATGTACGTTTGTAAAGCGCTGTGTAGGAATGGAAAACACAATGTACATTTGCAAAGCACAGTGTCGGAATGGCGAACACAACGTACGTTTGTAATGCGCAATGTAGGAATGGAAAACACAATGTACATTTGTAAAGCACAGTGTAGGAATGGAAAACACAATGTACATTTGCAAAGCACAGAGTAGGAATGGCGAACACAATGTACGTTTGTAAAGCGCAGTGTTGGAATGGAAAACACAATGTACGTTTGTAAAGCACAGTGTAGGAATGGAAAACACAATGTACGTTTGTAAAGCACAGTGTAGGAATGGCGAACACAATGTACGTTTGTAAAGCGCAGTGGTGGAATGGAAAACACAATGTACGTTTGTAAAGCGCTGTGTAGGAATGGAAAACATAATGTACGTTTGTAAAGCACAGTGTAGGAATGGCGAACACAATGTATGTTTGTAAAGCGCAGTGTTAGGAATGGAAAACACAATGTACGTTTGTAAAGCACAGTGTAGGAATGGCGATCACAATGTACGTTTGTAAAGCGCAGTGTAGGAATGGAAAACACAATGTACGTTTGTAAAGCACAGTGCAGGAATGGAGAACACAATGTCGGTTTGTAAAGCGCAGTGTCGGAATGGAGAACACAATGTAGGTTTGTGAAGCGCATTGTAGGAATGGAGAACACAATGTTGGTTTGTAATGCGCAGTGTAGGAATGGAGAACACAATGTAGGTTTGTAAAGCACAGTGTAGGAATGGAGAACACAATGTAGGTTTGTAAAGCGCAGTGTAGGAATGGAGAACACAATGTAGGTTTGTAAAGCGCAGTGTAGGAATAGAGAACACAATGTAGGCTTCTAAAGCGCATTGTAGGAATGGAGAACACAATGTAGGTTTGGAAAGCGCAGTGTAGGAATGGCGAACACAATGTAGGTTTGTAAAGCGCAGTGTAGGAATGGCGAACACAATGTAGGTTTGTAAAGCGCAGTGCAGGAATGGAGAACACAATGTAGGTTTGTAAAGCGCAGTGCAGGAATGGCGAACACAATGTAGGTTTGTAAAGCGCAGTGTCGGAATGGAGAACACAATGTAGGTTTGTGAAGCGCAGTGCAGGAATGGAGAACACAATGTAGGTTTGTAAAGCACAGTGTAGGAATGGAAAACACAATGTACGTTTGCAAAGCACAGTGTCGGAATGGCGAACACAATGTACGTTTGTAAAGCGCAGTGTAGGAATGGAAAACACAATGTACGTTTGTAATGCGCTGTGTAGGAATGGAAAACACAATGTACGTTTGTAAAGCACAGTGTAGGAATGGCGAACACAAAGTACGTTTGTAAAGCACAGTGTAGGAATGGAAAACATAATGTACGTTTGTAAAGCACAGTGTAGGAATGGAAAACACAATGTACGTTTGTAAAGCACAGTGTAGGAATGGAAAACACAATGTAGGTTTGTAAAGCGCAGTGTAGGAATGGAGAACACAATGTAGGCTTCTAAAGCGCATTGTAGGAATGGAGAACACAATGTAGGTTTGTAAAGCGCATTGTGTGAATGGAGAACACAATGTAGGTTTGTAAAGCGCAGTGTAGGAATGGAGAACACAATGTAGGTTTGCAAAGCGCAGTGTAGGAATGGAGAACACAATGTAGGTTTGTAAAGCGCAGTGTAGGAATAGAGAACACAATGTAGGCTTCTAAAGCGCATTGTAGGAATGGAGAACACAATGTAGGTTTGGAAAGCGCAGTGTAGGAATGGCGAACACAATGTAGCTATGTAAAGCGCAGTGTAGGAATGGCGAACACAATGTAGGTTTGTAAAGCGCAGTGCAGGAATGGAGAACACAATGTAGGTTTGTAAAGCGCAGTGCAGGAATGGCGAACACAATGTAGGTTTGTAAAGCGCAGTGTCGGAATGGAGAACACAATGTAGGTTTGTAAAGCGCAGTGCAGGAATGGAGAACACAATGTAGGTTTGTAAAGCACAGTGTAGGAATGGAAAACACAATGTACGTTTGTAAAGCACAGTGTAGGAATGGCGAACACAATGTACGTTTGTAAAGCGCAGTGTAGGAATGGAAAACACAATGTACGTTTGTAAAGCGCTGTGTAGGAATGGAAAACACAATGTACGTTTGTAAAGCACAGTGTAGGAATGGAAAACACAATGTACGTTTGTAAAGCACAGTGCAGGAATGGCGAACACAATGTACGTTTGTAAAGCGCAGTGTAGGAATGGAAAACACAATGTACGTTTGGAAAGCACAGTGTAGGAATGGAAAACACAATGTACGTTTGTAAAGCACAGTGTAGGAATGGAAAACACAATGTACGTTTGAAAAGCACAGTGTAGGAATGGAAAACACAATGTACATTTGCAAAGCACAGTGTAGGAATTGCGAACACAATGTACATTTGTAAAGCGCAGTGTTGGAATGGAAAACACAATGTACGTTTGTAAAGCACAGGGTAGGAATGGAAAACACAATGTACGTTTGTAAAGCACAGTGTAGGAATGGCGAACACAATGTACGTTTGTAAAGCGCAGTGTAGGAATGGAAAACACAATGTACGTTTGTAAAGCGCTGTGTAGGAATGGAAAACACAATGTACATTTGCAAAGCACAGTGTCGGAATGGCGAACACAACGTACGTTTGTAATGCGCAATGTAGGAATGGAAAACACAATGTACATTTGTAAAGCACAGTGTAGGAATGGAAAACACAATGTACATTTGCAAAGCACAGAGTAGGAATGGCGAACACAATGTACGTTTGTAAAGCGCAGTGTTGGAATGGAAAACACAATGTACGTTTGTAAAGCACAGTGTAGGAATGGAAAACACAATGTACGTTTGTAAAGCACAGTGTAGGAATGGCGAACACAATGTACGTTTGTAAAGCGCAGTGGTGGAATGGAAAACACAATGTACGTTTGTAAAGCGCTGTGTAGGAATGGAAAACATAATGTACGTTTGTAAAGCACAGTGTAGGAATGGCGAACACAATGTATGTTTGTAAAGCGCAGTGTTAGGAATGGAAAACACAATGTACGTTTGTAAAGCACAGTGTAGGAATGGCGATCACAATGTACGTTTGTAAAGCGCAGTGTAGGAATGGAAAACACAATGTACGTTTGTAAAGCACAGTGCAGGAATGGAGAACACAATGTCGGTTTGTAAAGCGCAGTGTCGGAATGGAGAACACAATGTAGGTTTGTGAAGCGCATTGTAGGAATGGAGAACACAATGTTGGTTTGTAATGCGCAGTGTAGGAATGGAGAACACAATGTAGGTTTGTAAAGCACAGTGTAGGAATGGAGAACACAATGTAGGTTTGTAAAGCGCAGTGTAGGAATGGAGAACACAATGTAGGTTTGTAAAGCGCAGTGTAGGAATAGAGAACACAATGTAGGCTTCTAAAGCGCATTGTAGGAATGGAGAACACAATGTAGGTTTGGAAAGCGCAGTGTAGGAATGGCGAACACAATGTAGGTTTGTAAAGCGCAGTGTAGGAATGGCGAACACAATGTAGGTTTGTAAAGCGCAGTGCAGGAATGGAGAACACAATGTAGGTTTGTAAAGCGCAGTGCAGGAATGGCGAACACAATGTAGGTTTGTAAAGCGCAGTGTCGGAATGGAGAACACAATGTAGGTTTGTGAAGCGCAGTGCAGGAATGGAGAACACAATGTAGGTTTGTAAAGCACAGTGTAGGAATGGAAAACACAATGTACGTTTGCAAAGCACAGTGTCGGAATGGCGAACACAATGTACGTTTGTAAAGCGCAGTGTAGGAATGGAAAACACAATGTACGTTTGTAATGCGCTGTGTAGGAATGGAAAACACAATGTACGTTTGTAAAGCACAGTGTAGGAATGGCGAACACAAAGTACGTTTGTAAAGCACAGTGTAGGAATGGAAAACATAATGTACGTTTGTAAAGCACAGTGTAGGAATGGAAAACACAATGTACGTTTGTAAAGCACAGTGTAGGAATGGAAAACACAATGTAGGTTTGTAAAGCGCAGTGTAGGAATGGAGAACACAATGTAGGCTTCTAAAGCGCATTGTAGGAATGGAGAACACAATGTAGGTTTGTAAAGCGCATTGTGTGAATGGAGAACACAATGTAGGTTTGTAAAGCGCAGTGTAGGAATGGAGAACACAATGTAGGTTTGCAAAGCGCAGTGTAGGAATGGAGAACACAATGTAGGTTTGTAAAGCGCAGTGTAGGAATAGAGAACACAATGTAGGCTTCTAAAGCGCATTGTAGGAATGGAGAACACAATGTAGGTTTGGAAAGCGCAGTGTAGGAATGGCGAACACAATGTAGCTATGTAAAGCGCAGTGTAGGAATGGCGAACACAATGTAGGTTTGTAAAGCGCAGTGCAGGAATGGAGAACACAATGTAGGTTTGTAAAGCGCAGTGCAGGAATGGCGAACACAATGTAGGTTTGTAAAGCGCAGTGTCGGAATGGAGAACACAATGTAGGTTTGTAAAGCGCAGTGCAGGAATGGAGAACACAATGTAGGTTTGTAAAGCACAGTGTAGGAATGGAAAACACAATGTACGTTTGTAAAGCACAGTGTAGGAATGGCGAACACAATGTACGTTTGTAAAGCGCAGTGTAGGAATGGAAAACACAATGTACGTTTGTAAAGCGCTGTGTAGGAATGGAAAACACAATGTACGTTTGTAAAGCACAGTGTAGGAATGGCGAACACAAAGTACGTTTGTAAAGCGCAGTGTAGGAATGGAAAACACAATGTACGTTTGTAAAGCACAGTGTAGGAATGGCGAACAGAATGTACGTTTGTAAAGCGCAGTGTAGGAATGGCAATCACAATGTACGTTTGGAAAGCACAGTGTAGGAATGGAAAACACAATGTACATTTGAAAAGCACAGTGTAGGAATGGAAAACACAATGTACATTTGCAAAGCACAGTGTAGGAATTGCGAACACAATGTACGTTTGTAAAGCGCAGTGTAGGAATGGAAAACACAATGTACGTTTGTAAAGCACAGGGTAGGAATGGAAAACACAATGTACGTTTGTAAAGCACAGTGTAGGAATGGCGAACACAATGTACGTTTGTAAAGCGCAGTGTAGGAATGGAAAACACAATGTACGTTTGTAAAGCGCTGTGTAGGAATGGAAAACACAATGTACATTTGCAAAGCACAGTGTCGGAATGGCGAACACAATGTACGTTTGTAAAGCGCAGTGTAGGAATGGAAAACACAATGTACGTTTGTAAAGCACAGTGTAGGAATGGAAAACACAATGTACATTTGCAAAGCACAGTGTAGGAATGGAGAACACAATGTACGTTTGTAAAGCGCAGTGTAGGAATGGAAAATACAATGTACGTTTGTAAAGCACAGTGTAGGAATGGAAAACACAATGTACGTTTGTAAAGCACAGTGTAGGAATGGCGAACACAATGTACGTTTGTAAAGCGCAGTGGTGGAATGGAAAACACAATGTACGTTTGTAAAGCGCTGTGTAGGAATGGAAAACATAATGTACGTTTGTAAAGCACAGTGTAGGAATGGCGAACACAATGTACGTTTGTAAAGCGCAGTGTAGGAATGGAAAACACAATGTACGTTTGTAAAGCACAGTGTAGGAATGGCGATCACAATGTACGTTTGTAAAGCGCAGTGTAGGAATGGAAAACACAATGTACGTTTGTAAAGCACAGTGCAGGAATGGAAAACACAATGTACATTTGTAAAGCACAGTGTAGGAATGGAGAACTCAATGTACGTTTGTGATGCACATTGTAGGAATGGAAAACACAATGTAGGTTTGTAAAGCACAGTGTAGGAATGGAAAACACAATGTACGTTTGTGAAGCACAGTGTAGGAATGGAAAACACAATGTAGGTTTGTAAAGCACAGTGTAGGAATGGAAAACATAATGTACGTTTGTAAAGCACAGTGTAGGAATGGAAAACACAATGTACGTTTGTAAAGCACAGTGTAGGAAAGGAAAACACAATGTACGTTTGTAAAGCACAGTGTAGGAATGGCGAACACAATGTCGGTTTGTAAAGCACAGTGTAGGAATGGAGAACACAATGTCGCTTTGTAAAGCGCAGTGTCGGAATGGAGAACACAATGTAGGTTTGTGAAGCACAGTGTAGGAATGGAGAACACAATGTAGGTTTGTAAAGCGCAGTGTAGGAATGGAGAACACAATGTAGGTTTGTAAAGCACAGTGTAGGAATGGAGAACACAATGTAGGTTTGTAAAGCGCAGTGTAGGAATGGAGAACACAATGTAGGTTTGTGAAGCACAGTGTAGAAATGGAGAACTCAATGTAGGTTTGCAAAGCGCAGTGTAGGAATGGAGAACACAATGTGTGTTTGTAAAGCGCAGTGCAGGAATGGAGAACACAATGTAGGTTTGTAAAGCGCAGTGCAGGAATGGAGAACACAATGTCGGTTTGGAAAGCACATTGTAGGAATGGAGAACACAATGTAGGTTTGGAAAGCGCAGTGTAGGAATGGAGAACACAATGTAGGTTTGGAAAGTGCAGTGTAGGAATGGAGAACACAATGTAGGTTTGTAAAGCGCATTGTAGGAATGGAGAACACAATGTCGGTTTGTAAAGCACAGTGTAGGAATGGAGAACACAATGTAGGTTTGTGAAGCGCAGTGTAGGAATGGAGAACACAATGTCGGTTTGTAAAGCACATTGTAGGAATGGAGAACACAATGTAGGTGTGTAAAGCGCAGTGTAGGAATGGAGAACACAATGTCGGTTTGTAAAGCACATTGTAGGAATGGAGAACACAATGTAGGTTTGGAAAGCACAGTTTCGGAATGGAGAACACAATGTAGGTTTGTAAAGCGCAGTGTAGGAATGGCAAACACAATGTAGGCTTCGAAAGCGCATTGTATGAATGGAGAATACAATGTAGGTTTGTAAAGCGCAGTGTAGGAATGGAGAACACAATGTAGGTTTGTAAAGCGCAGTGCAGGAATGGAGAACACAATGTAGGCTTCTAAAACACATTGTATGAATGGAGAATACAATGTAGGTTTGTAAAGCGCAGTGCAGGAATGGAGAACACAATGCAGGTTTGCAAAGCGCAGTGTAGGAATGGAGAACACAATGTCGGTTTGGAAAGCGCAGTGTAGGAATGGAGAACACAATGTAGGTTTGTAAAGTACAGTGTAGGAATGGAGAACACAATGTAGGTTTGTAAAGCGCAGTGTAGGAATGGAGAACACAATGTACGTTTGTAAAGCACAGTGTAGGAAAGGAGAACACAATGTAGGTTTGTAAAGCACAGTGTAGGAATGGAGAACACAATGTCGGTTTGTGAAGCGCAGTGTAGGAATGGAGAACACAATGTAGGTTTGTGAAGCGCATTGTATGAATGGAGAACACAATGTACGTTTGTAAAGCGCAGTGTAGGAATGGAGAACACAATGTAGGTTTGTAAAGCGCAGTGTAGGAATGGAGAACACAATGTAGGTTTGTAAAGCGCAGTGTAGGAATGGCGAACACAATGTCGGTTTGTAAAGCGCATTGTTGGAATGGAGAACACAATGTAGGTTTGTAAAGCGCAGTGTCGGAATGGAAAACACAATGTAGGTTTGTAAAGCGCATTGTATGAATGGAAAACACAATGTAGGTTTGTAAAGCGCATTGTATGAATGGAAAACACAATGTAGGTTTGTAAAGCACAGTGTAGGAATGGAGAACACAATGTAGGTTTGTAAAGCGCATTGTCTGAAAGGAAAACCCAATGTAGGTTTGTAAAGCGCATTGTATGAATGGAAAACACAATGTAGGTTTGTAAAGCACAGTGTAGGAATGGAGAACACAATGTAGGTTTGTAAAGCGCATTGTATGAAAGGAAAACCCAATGTAGGTTTGTAAAGCGCATTGTATGAATGGAAAACACAATGTAGGTTTGTAAAGCACAGTGTAGGAATGGAAAACACAATGTACGTTTGTAAAGCGCACTGTAGGAATGGAAAACACAATGTACGTTTGTAAAGCACAGTGTAGGAATGGCGAACACAATGTAAGTTTGTAAAGCGCAGTGTAGGAATGGAAAACACAATGTACGTTTGGAAAGCACAGTGTAGGAATTGAAAGCACAATGTACGGTTGTAAAGCACAGTGTAGGAATGGAAAACACAATGTACGTTTGTAAAGCACAGTGTAGGAATGGAAAACACAATGTACATTTGCAAAGCACAGTTTAGGAATTGCGAACACAATGTACGTTTGTAAAGCGCAGTGTAGGAATGGAAAACACAATGTACGTTTGTAAAGCACAGTGTAGGAATGGAAAACACAATGTACGTTTGTAAAGCACAGTGTAGGAATGGCGAACACAATGTACGTTTGTAAAGCGCAGTGTAGGAATGGAAAACACAATGTACGTTTGTAAAGCACAGTGTAGGAATGGAAAACACAATGTACATTTGCAAAGCACAGTGTAGGAATGGCGAACACAATGTACGTTTGTAAAGTGCAGTGTAGGAATGGAAAACACAATGTACGTTTGTAAAGCACAGTGTCGGAATGGAAAACACAATGTACGTTTGTAAAGCACAGTGTAGGAATGGCGAACACAATGTACGTTTGTAAAGCGCAGTGTAGGAATGGAAAACACAAAGTACGTTTGTAAAGCGCTGTGTAGGAATGGAAAACACAATGTAGGTTTGTAAAGCACAGTGTAGGAATGGCGATCACAATGTACGTTTGTCAAGCGCAGTGTAGGAATGGAAAACACAATGTACGTTTGTCAAGCACAGTGCAGGAATGGAAAACACAATGTACATTTGTAAAGCACAGTGTAGGAATGGAGAACTCAATGTACGTTTGTGATGCACAGTGTAGGAATGGAAAACTCAATGTACGTTTGTAAAGCACAGTGTAGGAATGGAAAACACAATGTACGTTTGTAAAGCACAGTGTAGGAATGGAAAACACAATGTACGTTTGTGAAGCACAGTGCAGGAATGGAAAACACAATGTAGGTTTGTAAAGCACAGTGTAGGAATGGAAAACATAATGTACGTTTGTAAAGCACAGTGTAGGAATGGAAAACACAATGTACGTTTGTAAAGCACAGTGTAGGAATGGAAAACTCAATGTACGTTTGTAAAGCACAGTGCAGGAATGGAAAACACAATGTACATTTGTAAAGCACAGTGTAGGAATGGAGAACTCAATGTACGTTTGTGATGCACATTGTAGGAATGGAAAACACAATGTAGGTTTGTAAAGCACAGTGTAGGAATGGAAAACACAATGTACGTTTGTGAAGCACAGTGTAGGAATGGAAAACACAATGTAGGTTTGTAAAGCACAGTGTAGGAATGGAAAACATAATGTACGTTTGTAAAGCACAGTGTAGGAATGGAAAACACAATGTACGTTTGTAAAGCACAGTGTAGGAAAGGAAAACACAATGTACGTTTGTAAAGCACAGTGTAGGAATGGCGAACACAATGTCGGTTTGTAAAGCACAGTGTAGGAATGGAGAACACAATGTCGCTTTGTAAAGCGCAGTGTCGGAATGGAGAACACAATGTAGGTTTGTGAAGCACAGTGTAGGAATGGAGAACACAATGTAGGTTTGTAAAGCGCAGTGTAGGAATGGAGAACACAATGTAGGTTTGTAAAGCACAGTGTAGGAATGGAGAACACAATGTAGGTTTGTAAAGCGCAGTGTAGGAATGGAGAACACAATGTAGGTTTGTGAAGCACAGTGTAGAAATGGAGAACTCAATGTAGGTTTGCAAAGCGCAGTGTAGGAATGGAGAACACAATGTGTGTTTGTAAAGCGCAGTGCAGGAATGGAGAACACAATGTAGGTTTGTAAAGCGCAGTGCAGGAATGGAGAACACAATGTCGGTTTGGAAAGCACATTGTAGGAATGGAGAACACAATGTAGGTTTGGAAAGCGCAGTGTAGGAATGGAGAACACAATGTAGGTTTGGAAAGTGCAGTGTAGGAATGGAGAACACAATGTAGGTTTGTAAAGCGCATTGTAGGAATGGAGAACACAATGTCGGTTTGTAAAGCACAGTGTAGGAATGGAGAACACAATGTAGGTTTGTGAAGCGCAGTGTAGGAATGGAGAACACAATGTCGGTTTGTAAAGCACATTGTAGGAATGGAGAACACAATGTAGGTGTGTAAAGCGCAGTGTAGGAATGGAGAACACAATGTCGGTTTGTAAAGCACATTGTAGGAATGGAGAACACAATGTAGGTTTGGAAAGCACAGTTTCGGAATGGAGAACACAATGTAGGTTTGTAAAGCGCAGTGTAGGAATGGCAAACACAATGTAGGCTTCGAAAGCGCATTGTATGAATGGAGAATACAATGTAGGTTTGTAAAGCGCAGTGTAGGAATGGAGAACACAATGTAGGTTTGTAAAGCGCAGTGCAGGAATGGAGAACACAATGTAGGCTTCTAAAACACATTGTATGAATGGAGAATACAATGTAGGTTTGTAAAGCGCAGTGCAGGAATGGAGAACACAATGCAGGTTTGCAAAGCGCAGTGTAGGAATGGAGAACACAATGTCGGTTTGGAAAGCGCAGTGTAGGAATGGAGAACACAATGTAGGTTTGTAAAGTACAGTGTAGGAATGGAGAACACAATGTAGGTTTGTAAAGCGCAGTGTAGGAATGGAGAACACAATGTACGTTTGTAAAGCACAGTGTAGGAAAGGAGAACACAATGTAGGTTTGTAAAGCACAGTGTAGGAATGGAGAACACAATGTCGGTTTGTGAAGCGCAGTGTAGGAATGGAGAACACAATGTAGGTTTGTGAAGCGCATTGTATGAATGGAGAACACAATGTACGTTTGTAAAGCGCAGTGTAGGAATGGAGAACACAATGTAGGTTTGTAAAGCGCAGTGTAGGAATGGAGAACACAATGTAGGTTTGTAAAGCGCAGTGTAGGAATGGCGAACACAATGTCGGTTTGTAAAGCGCATTGTTGGAATGGAGAACACAATGTAGGTTTGTAAAGCGCAGTGTCGGAATGGAAAACACAATGTAGGTTTGTAAAGCGCATTGTATGAATGGAAAACACAATGTAGGTTTGTAAAGCGCATTGTATGAATGGAAAACACAATGTAGGTTTGTAAAGCACAGTGTAGGAATGGAGAACACAATGTAGGTTTGTAAAGCGCATTGTCTGAAAGGAAAACCCAATGTAGGTTTGTAAAGCGCATTGTATGAATGGAAAACACAATGTAGGTTTGTAAAGCACAGTGTAGGAATGGAGAACACAATGTAGGTTTGTAAAGCGCATTGTATGAAAGGAAAACCCAATGTAGGTTTGTAAAGCGCATTGTATGAATGGAAAACACAATGTAGGTTTGTAAAGCACAGTGTAGGAATGGAAAACACAATGTACGTTTGTAAAGCGCACTGTAGGAATGGAAAACACAATGTACGTTTGTAAAGCACAGTGTAGGAATGGCGAACACAATGTAAGTTTGTAAAGCGCAGTGTAGGAATGGAAAACACAATGTACGTTTGGAAAGCACAGTGTAGGAATTGAAAGCACAATGTACGGTTGTAAAGCACAGTGTAGGAATGGAAAACACAATGTACGTTTGTAAAGCACAGTGTAGGAATGGAAAACACAATGTACATTTGCAAAGCACAGTTTAGGAATTGCGAACACAATGTACGTTTGTAAAGCGCAGTGTAGGAATGGAAAACACAATGTACTTTTGTAAAGCACAGTGTAGGAATGGAAAACACAATGTACGTTTGTAAAGCACAGTGTAGGAATGGCGAACACAATGTACGTTTGTAAAGCGCAGTGTAGGAATGGAAAACACAATGTACGTTTGTAAAGCACAGTGTAGGAATGGAAAACACAATGTACATTTGCAAAGCACAGTGTAGGAATGGCGAACACAATGTACGTTTGTAAAGTGCAGTGTAGGAATGGAAAACACAATGTACGTTTGTAAAGCACAGTGTCGGAATGGAAAACACAATGTACGTTTGTAAAGCACAGTGTAGGAATGGCGAACACAATGTACGTTTGTAAAGCGCAGTGTAGGAATGGAAAACACAAAGTACGTTTGTAAAGCGCTGTGTAGGAATGGAAAACACAATGTAGGTTTGTAAAGCACAGTGTAGGAATGGCGATCACAATGTACGTTTGTCAAGCGCAGTGTAGGAATGGAAAACACAATGTACGTTTGTCAAGCACAGTGCAGGAATGGAAAACACAATGTACATTTGTAAAGCACAGTGTAGGAATGGAGAACTCAATGTACGTTTGTGATGCACAGTGTAGGAATGGAAAACTCAATGTACGTTTGTAAAGCACAGTGTAGGAATGGAAAACACAATGTACGTTTGTAAAGCACAGTGTAGGAATGGAAAACACAATGTACGTTTGTGAAGCACAGTGCAGGAATGGAAAACACAATGTAGGTTTGTAAAGCACAGTGTAGGAATGGAAAACATAATGTACGTTTGTAAAGCACAGTGTAGGAATGGAAAACACAATGTACGTTTGTAAAGCACAGTGTAGGAATGGAAAACTCAATGTACGTTTGTAAAGCACAGTGTAGGAATGGCGAACACAATGTACGTTTGGAAAGCGCAGTGCAGGAATGGAGAACACAATGTAGGTTTGTAAAGCACAGTGTAGGAATGGAGAAAACAATGTAGGTTTTTAAAGCGCAGTGTAGGAATGGCGAACACAATGGAGGTTTGTAACGCGCAGTGTAGGAATGGAGAACACAATGTAGGTTTGTAAAGCGCATTGTAGGAATGGAGAACACAATGTAGGTTTGTAAAGCACAGTGTAGGAATGGAAAACACAATGTAGGTTTGTAAAGCGCATTGTATGAATGGAGAACACAATGTAGGTTTGTAAAGCGCAGTGTAGGAATGGCGAACACAATGTAGGTTTGTAAAGCGCATTGTAGGAATGGAGAACACAATGTAGGTTTGTAAAGCACAGTGTAGGAATGGAGAACACAATGTAGGTTTGTAAAGCACAGTGCAGGAATGGAAAACACAATGTAGGTTTGTAAAGCGCATTGTATGAATGGAGAACACAATGTAGGTTTGTAAAGCGCAGTGTAGGAATGGAGAACACAATGTAGGTTTGTAAAGCACAGTGTAGGAATGGAGAACACAATGTAGGTTTGTAAAGCGCATTGTATGAATCGAGAAAACAATGTAGGTTTGTAAAGCGCAGTGTAGGAATGGAGAACACAATGTAGGTTTGTAAAGCGCATTGTATGAATGGAAAACACAATGTAGGTTTGTAAAGCGCATTGTATGAATGGAGAACACAATGTAGGTTTGTAAAGCGCATTGTATGAATGGAGAACACAATGTAGGTTTGTAAAGCGCAGTGTAGGAATGGAGAACACAATGTAGGTTTGTAAAGCGCATTGTGTGAATGGAGAACACAATGTAGGTTTGTAAAGCGCATTGTATGAATGGAAAACACAATGTAGGTTTGTAAAGCGCATTGTGTGAATGGAGAACACAATGTAGGTTTGTAAAGCGCATTGTATGAATGGAAAACACAATGTAGGTTTGTAAAGCGCATTGTATGAATGGAAAACACAATGTAGGTTTGTAAAGCACAGTTTAGGAATGGAGAACACAATGTAGGTTTGTAAAGCGCATTGTATGAATGGAAAACACAATGTAGGTTTGTAAAGCGCATTGTATGAATGGAGAACACAATGTAGGTTTGTAAAGCGCATTGTATGGATGGAGAACACAATGTAGGTTTGTAAAGCGCATTGTATGAATGGAAAACACAATGTAGGTTTGTAAAGCGCATTGTGTGAATGGAGAACACAATGTAGGTTTGTAAAGCGCATTGTATGAATGGAAAACACAATGTAGGTTTGTAAAGCGCATTGTATGAATGGAGAACACAATGTAGGTTTGTAAAGCGCATTGTATGAATGGAGAACACAATGTAGGTTTGTAAAGCGCATTGTATGAATGGAGAACACAATGTAGGTTTGTAAAGCGCATTGTATGAATGGAAAACACAATGTAGGTTTGTAAAGCGCATTGTGTGAATGGAGAACACAATGTAGGTTTGTAAAGCGCATTGTATGAATGGAAAACACAATGTAGGTTTGTAAAGCACATTGTAGGAATGGAGAACACAATGTAGGTTTGTAAAGCGCATTGTATGAATGGAAAACACAATGTAGGTTTGTAAAGCGCATTGTGTGAATGGAGAACACAATGTAGGTTTGTAAAGCGCATTGTATGAATGGAAAACACAATGTAGGTTTGTAAAGCGCATTGTATGAATGGAAAACACAATGTAGGTTTGTAAAGCATAGTGTAGGAATGGAAAACACAATGTAGGTTTGTAAAGCGCATTGTGTGAATGGAGAACACAATGTAGGTTTGTAAAGCGCAGTGTAGGAATGGAGAACACAATGTAGGTTTGTAAAGCACAGTGTAGGAATGGAGAACACAATGTAGGTTTGTAAAGCGCATTGTATGAATGGAGAACACAATGTAGGTTTGTAAAGCACAGTGTTGGAATGGAAAACACAATGTAGGTTTGTAAAGCGCATTGTATGAATGGAGAACACAATGTAGGTTTGTAAAGCGCAGTGTAGGAATGGAGAACACAATGCAGGTTTGTAAAGCGCAGTGTAGGAATGGAGAACACAATGTAGGTTTGTAAAGCGCAGTGCAGGAATGGAGAACACAATGTAGGTTTGTAAAGCGCAGTGTAGGAATGGAGAACACAATGTAGGCTTCTAAAGCGCATTGTAGGAATGGAGAACACAATGTAGGTTTGTAAAGCGCATTGTGTGAATGGAGAACACAATGTAGGTTTGTAAAGCGCAGTGTAGGAATGGAGAACACAATGTAGGTTTGCAAAGCGCATTGTAGGAATGGAGAACACAATGTAGGTTTGTAAAGCACAGTGTAGGAATAGAGAACACAATGTAGGCTTCTAAAGCGCATTGTAGGAATGGAGAACACAATGTAGGTTTGTAAAGCACAGTGTAGGAATGGAAAACACAATGTAGGTTTGTAAAGCGCAGTGTAGGAATGGCGAACACAATGTAGGTTTGTAAAGCGCAGTGCAGGAATGGAGAACACAATGTAGGTTTGTAAAGCGCAGTGCAGGAATGGCGAACACAATGTAGGTTTGCAAAGCGCAGTGTAGGAATGGAGAACACAATGTAGGTTTGTAAAGCGCAGTGCAGGAATGGAGAACACAATGTAGGTTTGTAAAGCACAGTGTAGGAATGGAAAACACTATGTACGTTTGTAAAGCACAGTGTAGGAATGGCGAACACAATGTACGTTTGCAAAGCGCAGTGTAGGAATGGAAAACACAATGTACGTTTGTAAAGCGCTGTGTAGGAATGGAAAACACAATGTACGTTTGTAAAGCACAGTGTAGGAATGGCGAACACAATGTACGTTTGTAAAGCGCAGTGTAGGAATGGAAAACACAATGTACGTTTGTAATGCACAGTGTAGGAATGGCGAACACAATGTACGTTTGTAAAGCGCAGTGTAGGAATGGAAAACACAATGTACGTTTGGAAAGCACAGTGTAGGAATGGAAAACACAATGTGCATTTGTAAATCACAGTGTCGGAATGGAAAACACAATGTACGTTTGTAAAGCACAGTGTAGGAATGGAAAACACAATGTACATTTGTAAAGCACAGTGTAGGAATGGAAAACACAATGTACGTTTGTAAAGCGCAGTGTAGGAATGGAAAACACAATGTACGTTTGTAAAGCACAGTGTAGGAATGGAAAACACAATGTACGTTTGTAAAGCACAGTGTAGGAATGGAAAACATAATGTACGTTTGTAAAGCACAGTGTAGGAATGGAAAACACAATGTACGTTTGTAAAGCACAGTGTAGGAATGGAAAACACAATGTACGTTTGTAAAGCACAGTGTAGGAATGGCGAACACAATGTACGTTTGAAAAGCGCAGTGTAGGAATGGAGAACACAATGTAGGTTTGTAAAGCGCAGTGCAGGAATGGCAAACACAATGTCGGTTTGTAAAGCGCAGTGTAGGAATGTAAAGCACAGTGAAGGAATGTAAAGCACAGTGAAAGAATGTAAAATGCACTGTCGCAATGCAAAGCTCAGTGTAGGAATGTAAAGTACAATGTAGAACTGTGCAGCAGAATCAAGGCATGAAAAATGCACTGTCGGAATGTAAAGCAGAGTACAGGTATGTAAAGTGCAGTGCAGGCATGTAAAGCAAACTGAAGGAATGAAAACACAGTGAAGGAATGTAAAGAACAGTGAACGAACGAAAAGCAAAGTGAATGAATGTGACATGTACCGTAGAAATGTAAAGCATAGTGCAGGAATGTAAAGCACACTGTAAGAATGTAAAATGCACTGTTGGAACGTAAAGCATGGGGGTAGGAACGTACAGTGTAGCAATCTAAATGCACCGTAGGAATCTAAAGCAGATTTTAGGAATGTAAAGCAAAGTGAAGGAATGAAAAGCAAATGAAGGAATGAAAAGCAATTGAAGGAATGTAAAAGCACAGTGTAGGAATGGAGAACACAATGTACGTTTGTAAAGCACAGTGTAGGAATAGAAAACACAATGTACGTTTGTAAAGCACAGTGTAGGAATGGAAAACACAATGTAGGTTTGTAAAGCACAGTGTAGGAATGGCGAACACAATGTACGTTTGTAAAGCACTGTGTAGGAATGGAAAACACAATGTACGTTTGTAAAGCACAGTGTAGGAATGGAAAACACTATGTACGTTTGTAAAGCACAGTGCAGGAATGGAAAACACAATGTACGTTTGTAAAGCACAGTGTAGGAATGGAAAACACAATGTACGTTTGTAAAGCACAGTGTAGGAATGGAAAACACAATGTACGTTTGTAAAGCACAGTGTAGGAAATGAAAACACAATGTACGTTTGTAAAGCACAGTGTAGGAATGGAAAACATAATGTACGTTTGTGAAGCACAGTGTAGGAATGGAAAACACAATGTACGTTTGTCAAGCACAGTGTAGGAATGGAAAACACAATGTACGTTTGTAAAACACAGTGTCGGAATGGAAAACACAATGTACGTTTGTAAAGCACAGTGTAGGAATGGAAAACACAATGTACGTTTGTAAAGCACAGTGTCGGAATGGCGAACACAATGTACGTTTGTAAAGCACAGTGTAGGAATGGAAAACACAATGTACGTTTGTAAAGCACAGTGTAGGAATGGCGAACACAATGTACGTTTGTAAAGCACAGTGTAGGAATGGAAAACACAATGTACGTTTGTAAAGCACAGTGTAGGAATGGCGAACACAATGTACGTTTGTAAAGCACAGTGTAGGAATGGAAAACACAATGTAGGCTTGTAAAGCGCATTGTAGGAATGTAAAGCACAGTGAAGGAATGTAAAGCACAGTGCAGCAATCTAAAATGTGCTGTCGGAATGTAAAGCACAGTCTGGGAATTTGAAGCAAACTGAACGACAGTAAAGCAGACCGAAAGAATGTAAAGCACAGTGAAGTAATGTAAAATGCACTGTAGGAATTTACAGAACAGTGTAGGAATGTAAAGCACAGTGTAGGAAAGTAAAGCACAGTGAAAGAATGTAAAGCACAGTGAAAGAATGTAAAGTGCACTTCGGAATGCGAAGCTCAGTGTCAGAATGTAAAGCACAGTGACGGAATGTAAAGCACAGTGAAAGAATGTAAAATGCACTGTAGGAATGTAAAGCACAGTGTAGGAAAGTAAAGCACATTGAAGGAATGTAAAGCACAGTGAAAGAATGTAAAATGCACTGTAGGAATGTAAAGCTCAGTGTAGGAATGTAAAGCACAGTGTAGGAAAGTAAAGCACATTGAAGGAATGTAAAGCACAGTGAAAGAATGTAAAGCACAGTGAAAGAATGTAAAATGCATTGTAGGAATGCAAAGCTCAGTGTAGGAATGTAAAGCACAGTGTAGGAAAGTAAAGCACATTGAAGGAATGTAAAGCACAGTGAAAGAATGTAAAGCACAGTGAAAGAATGTAAAATGCATTGTCGGAATGCAAAGCTCAGTGTAGGAATGTAAAGCACAGTGAAGGAATGTAAAGCACAGCGAAGGAATGTAAAGCACAATGTACGTTTGTAAAGCACAGTGTAGGAATGGAAAACACAATGTATGTTTGTAAAGCACAGTGTAGGAATGGAGAACACAATGTACGTTTGTAAAGCACAGTGTAGGAATGGAGAACACAATGTACGTTTGTAAAGCACAGTGTAGGAATGGACAACACAATGTACATTTGTAAAGCACAGTGTAGGAATGGAGAACACAATGTACGTTTGTAAAGCACAGTGTCGGAATGGAGAACACAATGTACGTTTGTAAAGCACAGTGTAGGAATGGAAAACACAATGTACCTTTGTAAAGCGCAGTGTAGGAATGGAAAACACAATGTACGTTTGTAAAGCACAGTGTAGGAATGGAAAACACAATGTACGTTTGTGAAGCACAGTGTAGGAATGGAAAACACAATGTAGGTTTGTAAAGCGCAGTGTAGGAATGTAAAGCACAGTGAAGGAATGTAAAGCACATTGTAGGAATGTAAAGCACAGTGTAGCAATCTAAAATGTGCTGTCGGAATGTAAAGCACAGTGAAAGAATGTAAAGTACAGTGAAGGAAGAAAAGGAACAGTGAATGAATGCAAAGCACAGTCTGGGAATTTGAAGCAAACTGAACGATAGTAAAGCAGACCGAAAGAATGTAAAGCACAGTGAAGTAATGTAAAATGCACTGTAGGAATTTACAGAACAGTGTAGGAATGTAAAGCACAGTGTAGGAAAGTAAAGCACAGTGAAGGAATGTAAAGCACAGTGAAAGAATGTAAAGCACAGTGAAAGAATGTAAAGTGCACATAGGAATGCAAAGCTCAGTGTAAGAATGTAAAGCACAGTGACGGAATGTAAAGTACAGTGAAAGAATGTAAAATGCACTGTAGGAATGTAAAGCACATTGAAGGAATGTAAAGCACAGTGAAAGAATGTAAAATGCACTGTAGGAATGTAAAGCACAGTGTAGGAAAGTAAAGCACATTGAAGGAATGTAAAGCACAGTGAAAGAACGTAAAGCACAGTGAAAGAATGTAAAATGCATTGTCGGAATGCAAAGCTCAGTGTAGGAATGTAAAGCACAGTGTAGGAAAGTAAAGCACATTGTCGGAATGGAGAACACAATGTAGGTTTGTAAAGCACAGTGTAGGAATGGAAAACACAATGTACGTTTGTAAAGCACAGTGTAGGAATGGCGAACACAATGTACGTTTGCAAAGCGCAGTGTAGGAATGGAAAACACAATGTACATTTGTAAAGCGCTGTGTAGGAATGGAAAACACAATGTACGTTTGTAAAGCACAGTGTAGGAATGGAAAACACAATGTACGTTTGTAATGCACAGTGTAGGAATGGCGAACACAATGTACGTTTGTAAAGCGCAGTGTAGGAATGGAAAACACAATGTACGTTTGGAAAGCACAGTGTAGGAATGGAAAACACAATGTGCATTTGTAAAGCACAGTGTCGGAATGGAAAACACAATGTACGTTTGTAAAGCACAGTGTAGGAATGGAAAACACAATGTACATTTGTAAAGCACAGTGTAGGAATGGAAAACACAATGTACGTTTGTAAAGCGCAGTGTAGGAATGGAAAACACAATGTACGTTTGTAAAGCACAGTGTAGGAATGGAAAACACAATGTACGTTTGTAAAGCACAGTGTAGGAATGGAAAACATAATGTACGTTTGTAAAGCACAGTGTAGGAATGGAAAACACAATGTACGTTTGTAAAGCACAGTGTAGGAATGGAAAACACAATGTACGTTTGTAAAGCACAGTGTAGGAATGGCGAACACAATGTACGTTTGAAAAGCGCAGTGTAGGAATGGAGAACACAATGTAGGTTTGTAAAGCGCAGTGCAGGAATGGCAAACACAATGTCGGTTTGTAAAGCGCAGTGTAGGAATGTAAAGCACAGTGAAGGAATGTAAAGCACAGTGAAAGAATGTAAAATGCACTGTCGCAATGCAAAGCTCAGTGTAGGAATGTAAAGTACAATGTAGAACTGTGCAGCAGAATCAAGGCATGAAAAATGCACTGTCGGAATGTAAAGCAGAGTACAGGTATGTAAAGTGCAGTGCAGGCATGTAAAGCAAACTGAAGGAATGAAAACACAGTGAAGGAATGTAAAGAACAGTGAACGAACGAAAAGCAAAGTGAATGAATGTGACATGTACCGTAGAAATGTAAAGCATAGTGCAGGAATGTAAAGCACACTGTAAGAATGTAAAATGCACTGTTGGAACGTAAAGCATGGGGGTAGGAACGTACAGTGTAGCAATCTAAATGCACCGTAGGAATCTAAAGCAGATTTTAGGAATGTAAAGCAAAGTGAAGGAATGAAAAGCAAATGAAGGAATGAAAAGCAATTGAAGGAATGTAAAAGCACAGTGTAGGAATGGAGAACACAATGTACGTTTGTAAAGCACAGTGTAGGAATGGAAAACACAATGTACGTTTGTAAAGCACAGTGTAGGAATGGAAAACACAATGTAGGTTTGTAAAGCACAGTGTAGGAATGGCGAACACAATGTACGTTTGCAAAGCACTGTGTAGGAATGGAAAACACAATGTACGTTTGTAAAGCACAGTGTAGGAATGGAAAACACTATGTACGTTTGTAAAGCACAGTGCAGGAATGGAAAACACAATGTACGTTTGTAAAGCACAGTGTAGGAATGGAAAACACAATGTACGTTTGTAAAGCACAGTGTAGGAATGGAAAACACAATGTACGTTTGTAAAGCACAGTGTAGGAAATGAAAACACAATGTACGTTTGTAAAGCACAGTGTAGGAATGGAAAACATAATGTACGTTTGTGAACCACAGTGTAGGAATGGAAAACACAATGTACGTTTGTAAAGCACAGTGTAGGAATGGAAAACACAATGTACGTTTGTAAAACACAGTGTCGGAATGGAAAACACAATGTACGTTTGTAAAGCACAGTGTAGGAATGGAAAACACAATGTACGTTTGTAAAGCACAGTGTCGGAATGGCGAACACAATGTACGTTTGTAAAGCACAGTGTAGGAATGGAAAACACAATGTACGTTTGTAAAGCACAGTGTAGGAATGGCGAACACAATGTACGTTTGTAAAGCACAGTGTAGGAATGGAAAACACAATGTACGTTTGTAAAGCACAGTGTAGGAATGGCGAACACAATGTACGTTTGTAAAGCACAGTGTAGGAATGGAAAACACAATGTAGGCTTGTAAAGCGCATTGTAGGAATGTAAAGCACAGTGAAGGAATGTAAAGCACAGTGAAGGAATGTAAAGCACATTGTAGGAATGTAAAGCACAGTGCAGCAATCTAAAATGTGCTGTCGGAATGTAAAGCACAGTCTGGGAATTTGAAGCAAACTGAACGACAGTAAAGCAGACCGAAAGAATGTAAAGCACAGTGAAGTAATGTAAAATGCACTGTAGGAATTTACAGAACAGTGTAGGAATGTAAAGCACAGTGTAGGAAAGTAAAGCACAGTGAAAGAATGTAAAGCACAGTGAAAGAATGTAAAGTGCACTTCGGAATGCGAAGCTCAGTGTCAGAATGTAAAGCACACTGACGGAATGTAAAGCACAGTGAAAGAATGTAAAATGCACTGTAGGAATGTAAAGCACAGTGTAGGAAAGTAAAGCACATTGAAGGAATGTAAAGCACAGTGAAAGAATGTAAAATGCACTGTAGGAATGTAAAGCACAGTGTAGGAAAGTAAAGCACATTGAAGGAATGTAAAGCACAGTGAAAGAATGTAAAGCACAGTGAAAGAATGTAAAGCACAGTGAAAGAATGTAAAATGCATTGTAGGAATGCAAAGCTCAGTGTAGGAATGTAAAGCACAGTGTAGGAAAGTAAAGCACATTGAAGGAATGTAAAGCACAGTGAAAGAATGTAAAGCACAGTGAAAGAATGTAAAATGCATTGTAGGAATGCAAAGCTCAGTGTAGGAATGTAAAGCACAGTGTAGGAAAGTAAAGCACATTGAAGGAATGTAAAGCACAGTGAAAGAATGTAAAGCACAGTGAAAGAATGTAAAATGCATTGTCGGAATGCAAAGCTCAGTGTAGGAATGTAAAGCACAGCGAAGGAATGTAAAGCACAGCGAAGGAATGTAAAGTACAATGTACGTTTGTAAAGCACAGTGTAGGAATGGAAAACACAATGTATGTTTGTAAAGCACAGTGTAGGAATGGAGAACACAATGTACGTTTGTAAAGCACAGTGTAGGAATGGAGAACACAATGTACGTTTGTAAAGCACAGTGTAGGAATGGACAACACAATGTACATTTGTAAAGCACAGTGTAGGAATGGAGAACACAATGTACGTTTGTAAAGCACAGTGTCGGAATGGAGAACACAATGTACGTTTGTAAAGCACAGTGTAGGAATGGAAAACACAATGTACCTTTGTAAAGCGCAGTGTAGGAATGGAAAACACAATGTACGTTTGTAAAGCACAGTGTAGGAATGGAAAACACAATGTACGTTTGTGAAGCACAGTGTAGGAATGGAAAACACAATGTAGGTTTGTAAAGCGCAGTGTAGGAATGTAAAGCACAGTGAAGGAATGTAAAGCACATTGTAGGAATGTAAAGCACAGTGTAGCAATCTAAAATGTGCTGTCGGAATGTAAAGCACAGTGAAAGAATGTAAAGTACAGTGAAGGAAGAAAAGGAACAGTGAATGAATGCAAAGCACAGTCTGGGAATTTGAAGCAAACTGAACGATAGTAAAGCAGACCGAAAGAATGTAAAGCACAGTGAAGTAATGTAAAATGCACTGTAGGAATTTACAGAACAGTGTAGGAATGTAAAGCACAGTGTAGGAAAGTAAAGCACAGTGAAGGAATGTAAAGCACAGTGAAAGAATGTAAAGCACAGTGAAAGAATGTAAAGTGCACATAGGAATGCAAAGCTCAGTGTAAGAATGTAAAGCACAGTGACGGAATGTAAAGCACAGTGAAAGAATGTAAAATGCACTGTAGGAATGTAAAGCACATTGAAGGAATGTAAAGCACAGTGAAAGAATGTAAAATGCACTGTAGGAATGTAAAGCACAGTGTAGGAAAGTAAAGCACATTGAAGGAATGTAAAGCACAGTGAAAGAACGTAAAGCACAGTGAAAGAATGTAAAATGCATTGTCGGAATGCAAAGCTCAGTGTAGGAATGTAAAGCACAGTGTAGGAAAGTAAAGCACATTGTCGGAATGGAGAACACAATGTAGGTTTGTAAAGCACAGTGTAGGAATGTATAGCAAAATGTAGGAATGTCAATGACAATGAAGAAATCTAAAATGCGCTGCAGGAATGTAAAACACAGTGAAGGAATGTGAAGCACAGTGAAGGAATGTGAAGCACAGTGAAGGAATGTGAAGCACAGTGAAGGAATGTAAAACACAGTGAAGGAATGTAAAGCACAGTGAAGCAATGTAAAACACAGTGAAGGAATGTGAAGCACAGTGTAGGAATGTAAAACACAGTGAAGGAATGTAAAACACAGTGAAGGAATGTAAAGCACAGTGAAGGAATGTGAAGCACAGTGTAGGAATGTAAAGCACAGTGAAGGAATGTAAAACACAGTGAAGCAATGTAAAACACAGTGAAGGAATGTGAAGCACAGTGTAGGAATGTAAAACACAGTGAAGGAATGTAAAACACAGTGAAGGAATGTAAAGCACAGTGAAGGAATGTAAAGCACAGTGAAGCAATGTAAAACACAGTGAAGGAATGTGAAGCACAGTGTAGGAATGTAAAACACAGTGAAGGAATGTAAAACACAGTGAAGGAATGTAAAGCACAGTGAAGGAATGTAAAGCACAGTGAAGCAATGTAAAGCACAGTGAAGTAATGTAAAATGCACTGTAGGAATTTACAGAACAGTGTAGGAATGTAAAGCACAGTGTAGGAATGTAAAGCACAGTGAAAGAATGTAAAGCACAGTGAAAGAATGTAAAATGCATTGTAGGAATGCAAAGCTCAGTGTAGGAATGTAAAGCACAGTGTAGGAAAGTAAAGCACATTGAAGGAATGTAAAGCACAGTGAAAGAATGTAAAGCACAGTGAAAGAATGTAAAATGCATTGTAGGAATGCAAAGCTCAGTGTAGGAATGTAAAGCACAGTGTAGGAAAGTAAAGCACATTGAAGGAATGTAAAGCACAGTGAAAGAATGTAAAGCACAGTGAAAGAATGTAAAATGCATTGTCGGAATGCAAAGCTCAGTGTAGGAATGTAAAGCACAGCGAAGGAATGTAAAGCACAGCGAAGGAATGTAAAGTACAATGTACGTTTGTAAAGCACAGTGTAGGAATGGAAAACACAATGTATGTTTGTAAAGCACAGTGTAGGAATGGAGAACACAATGTACGTTTGTAAAGCACAGTGTAGGAATGGAGAACACAATGTACGTTTGTAAAGCACAGTGTAGGAATGGACAACACAATGTACATTTGTAAAGCACAGTGTAGGAATGGAGAACACAATGTACGTTTGTAAAGCACAGTGTCGGAATGGAGAACACAATGTACGTTTGTAAAGCACAGTGTAGGAATGGAAAACACAATGTACCTTTGTAAAGCGCAGTGTAGGAATGGAAAACACAATGTACGTTTGTAAAGCACAGTGTAGGAATGGAAAACACAATGTACGTTTGTGAAGCACAGTGTAGGAATGGAAAACACAATGTAGGTTTGTAAAGCGCAGTGTAGGAATGTAAAGCACAGTGAAGGAATGTAAAGCACATTGTAGGAATGTAAAGCACAGTGTAGCAATCTAAAATGTGCTGTCGGAATGTAAAGCACAGTGAAAGAATGTAAAGTACAGTGAAGGAAGAAAAGGAACAGTGAATGAATGCAAAGCACAGTCTGGGAATTTGAAGCAAACTGAACGATAGTAAAGCAGACCGAAAGAATGTAAAGCACAGTGAAGTAATGTAAAATGCACTGTAGGAATTTACAGAACAGTGTAGGAATGTAAAGCACAGTGTAGGAAAGTAAAGCACAGTGAAGGAATGTAAAGCACAGTGAAAGAATGTAAAGCACAGTGAAAGAATGTAAAGTGCACATAGGAATGCAAAGCTCAGTGTAAGAATGTAAAGCACAGTGACGGAATGTAAAGCACAGTGAAAGAATGTAAAATGCACTGTAGGAATGTAAAGCACATTGAAGGAATGTAAAGCACAGTGAAAGAATGTAAAATGCACTGTAGGAATGTAAAGCACAGTGTAGGAAAGTAAAGCACATTGAAGGAATGTAAAGCACAGTGAAAGAACGTAAAGCACAGTGAAAGAATGTAAAATGCATTGTCGGAATGCAAAGCTCAGTGTAGGAATGTAAAGCACAGTGTAGGAAAGTAAAGCACATTGTCGGAATGGAGAACACAATGTAGGTTTGTAAAGCACAGTGTAGGAATGTATAGCAAAATGTAGGAATGTCAATGACAATGAAGAAATCTAAAATGCGCTGCAGGAATGTAAAACACAGTGAAGGAATGTGAAGCACAGTGAAGGAATGTGAAGCACAGTGAAGGAATGTGAAGCACAGTGAAGGAATGTAAAACACAGTGAAGGAATGTAAAGCACAGTGAAGCAATGTAAAACACAGTGAAGGAATGTGAAGCACAGTGTAGGAATGTAAAACACAGTGAAGGAATGTAAAACACAGTGAAGGAATGTAAAGCACAGTGAAGGAATGTGAAGCACAGTGTAGGAATGTAAAGCACAGTGAAGGAATGTAAAACACAGTGAAGCAATGTAAAACACAGTGAAGGAATGTGAAGCACAGTGTAGGAATGTAAAACACAGTGAAGGAATGTAAAACACAGTGAAGGAATGTAAAGCACAGTGAAGGAATGTAAAGCACAGTGAAGCAATGTAAAACACAGTGAAGGAATGTGAAGCACAGTGTAGGAATGTAAAACACAGTGAAGGAATGTAAAACACAGTGAAGGAATGTAAAGCACAGTGAAGGAATGTAAAGCACAGTGAAGCAATGTAAAGCACAGTGAAGGAATGTAAAACACAGTGAAGGAATGTAAAGCACAGTGAAGCAATGTAAAACACAGTGAAGGAATGTGAAGCACAGTGTAGGAATGTAAAACACAGTGAAGGAATGTAAAACACAGTGAAGGAATGTAAAGCACAGTGAAGGAATGTAAAGCACAGTGAAGCAATGTAAAACACAGTGAAGGAATGTGAAGCACAGTGTAGGAATGTAAAACACAGTGAAGGAATATAAAGCACAGTGAAGCAATGTAAAACACAGTGAAGGAATGTGAAGCACAGTGTAGGAATGTAAAACACAGTGAAGGAATGTAAAACACAGTGAAGGAATGTAAGCACAGTGTAGGAATGTAAAACACAGTGAAGCAATGTAAAACACAGTGAAGGAATGTGAAGCACAGTGAAGGAATGTGAAGCACAGTGTAGGAATGTAAAACACAGTGAAGGAATGTAAAGCACAGTGAAGCAATGTAAAACACAGTGAAGGAATGTGAAGCACAGTGTAGGAATGTAAAACACAGTGAAGGAATGTAAAACACAGTGAAGGAATGTGAAGCACAGTGTAGGAATGTAAAACACAGTGAAGGAATGTAAAACACAGTGAAGGAATGTGAAGCACAGTGTAGGAATGTAAAACACAGTGAAGGAATGTGAAGCACAGTGAAGGAATGTGAAGCACAGTGTAGGAATGTAAAACACAGTGAAGGAATGTAAAGCACAGTGAAGGAATGTAAAACACAGTGAAGCAATGTAAAACACAGTGAAGGAATGTGAAGCACAGTGTAGGAATGTAAAACACAGTGAAGGAATGTAAAACACAGTGAAGGAATGTGAAGCACAGTGTAGGAATGTAAAACACAGTGAAGGAATGTAAAACACAGTGAAGGAATGTGAAGCACAGTGTAGGAATGTAAAACACAGTGAAGGAATGTAAAGCACAGTGAAGGAATGTAAAACACAGTGAAGGAATGTGAAGCACAGTGTAGGAATGTAAAACACAGTGAAGGAATGTGAAGCACAGTGAAGGAATGTGAAGCACAGTGTAGGAATGTAAAACACAGTGAAGGAATGTAAAGCACAGTGAAGGAATGTAAAACACAGTGAAGGAATGTGAAGCACAGTGTAGGAATGTAAAACACAGTGAAGCAATGTAAAACACAGTGAAGGAATGTAAAACACAGTGAAGGAATGTGAAGCACAGTGTAGGAATGTAAAACACAGTGAAGGAATGTAAAGCACAGTGAAGGAATGTAAAACACAGTGAAGGAATGTGAAGCACAGTGTAGGAATGTAAAACACAGTGAAGGAATGTAAAACACAGTGAAGGAATGTGAAGCACAGTGTAGGAATGTAAAACACAGTGAAGGAATGTAAAGCACAGTGAAGGAATGTAAAACACAGTGAAGGAATGTAAAGCACAGTGTAGGAATGTAAAACACAGTGAAGGAATGTGAAGCACAGTGAAGGAATGTGAAGCACAGTGTAGGAATGTAAAACACAGTGAAGGAATGTAAAGCACAGTGAAGGAATGTAAAACACAGTGAAGGAATGTGAAGCACAGTGTAGGAATGTAAAACACAGTGAAGCAATGTAAAACACAGTGAAGGAATGTAAAACACAGTGAAGGAATGTGAAGCACAGTGTAGGAATGTAAAACACAGTGAAGGAATGTAAAGCACAGTGAAGGAATGTAAAACACAGTGAAGGAATGTGAAGCACAGTGTAGGAATGTAAAACACAGTGAAGGAATGTGAAGCACAGTGAAGGAATGTGAAGCACAGTGTAGGAATGTAAAACACAGTGAAGGAATGTAAAGCACAGTGAAGGAATGTAAAACACAGTGAAGGAATGTGAAGCACAGTGTAGGAATGTAAAACACAGTGAAGGAATGTGAAGCACAGTGTAGGAATGTAAAACACAGTGAAGCAATGTAAAGCACAGTGAAGGAATGTAAAACACAGTGAAGGAATGTGAAGCACAGTGTAGGAATGTAAAACACAGTGAAGCAATGTAAAGCACAGTGAAGGAATGTAAAACACAGTGAAGGAATGTGAAGCACAGTGTAGGAATGTAAAACACAGTGAAGGAATGTGAAGCACAGTGTAGGAATGTAAAACACAGTGAAGCAATGTAAAGCACAGTGAAGGAATGTAAAACACAGTGAAGGAATGTGAAGCACAGTGTAGGAATGTAAAACACAGTGAAGGAATGTAAAACACAGTGAAGGAATGTAATGCACAGTGAAGGAATGTAAAGCACAGTGAAGGAATGTAAAACACAGTGAAGCAATGTAAAGCACAGTGAAGGAATGTAAAACACAGTGAAGCAATGTAAAGCACAGTGAAGGAATGTAAAACACAGTGAAGCAATGTAAAGCACAGTGAAGGAATGTAAAACACAGTGAAGCAATGTAAAGCACAGTGAAGGAATGTAAAACACAGTGAAGGAATGTGAAGCACAGTGTAGGAATGTAAAACACAGTGAAGCAATGTAAAGCACAGTGAAGGAATGTAAAACACAGTGAAGGAATGTGAAGCACAGTGTAGGAATGTAAAACACAGTGAAGGAATGTAAAACACAGTGAAGGAATGTAATGCACAGTGAAGGAATGTAAAGCACAGTGAAGGAATGTAAAACACAGTGAAGGAATGTGAAGCACAGTGTAGGAATGTAAAACACAGTGAAGGAATGTAAAGCACAGTGAAGGAATGTAAAGCACAGTGAAGGAATGTAAAACACAGTGAAGGAATGTGAAGCACAGTGTAGGAATGTAAAACACAGTGAAGGAATGTGAAGCACAGTGTAGGAATGTAAAACACAGTGAAGCAATGTAAAGCACAGTGAAGGAATGTAAAATACAGTCAAGGAATGTGAAGCACAGTGAAGGAATGTAAAGCACAGTGAAGGAATGTAAAGCACAGTGAAGGAATGTAAAATACAGTCAAGGAATGTGAAGCACAGTGAAGGAATGTAAAGCACAGTGAAGGAATGTAAAACACAGTGAAGGAATGTAAAGCACAGTGAAGGAATGTAAAGCACAGTGAAGGAATGTAAAACACAGTGAAGGAATGTGAAGCACAGTGTAGGAATGTAAAACACAGTGAAGGAATGTAAAGCACAGTGAAACAATGTAAAATGCACTTTAGGAATGTAAAGCCGGTGTAGGAATGTAAAGCACAGCGAAGGAATGTAAAGCACAATGTACGTTTGTAAAGCACAGTGTAGGAATGGAAAACACAATGTACGTTTGTAAAGCACAGTGTAGGAATGGAAAACACAATGTACGTTTGTAAAGCACAGTGTAGGAATGGAGAACACAATGTATGCTTGTAAAGCACTGTGTAGGAATGGACAACACAATGTACATTTGTAAAGCACAGTGTAGGAATGGAGAACACAATGTACGTTTGTAAAGCACAGTGTAGGAATGGAAAACACAATGTACGTTTGTAAAGCACAGTGTAGGAATGGAAAACACAATGTACGTTTGTAAAGCACAGTGTCGGAATGGAGAACACAATGTACGTTTGTAAAGCGCAGTGTAGGAATGGAAAACACAATGTACGTTTGTAAAGCGCAGTGTAGGAATGGAAAACACAATGTACGTTTGTAAAGCACAGTGTAGGAATGGAAAACACAATGTAGGTTTGTAAAGCACAGTGTAGGAATGTAAAGCACAGTGAAGGAATGTAAAGCACATTGTAGGAATGTAAAGCACAGTGTAGCAATCTAAAATGTGCTTGTCGGAATGTAAAGCACAGTGAAAGAATGTAAAGTACAGTGAAGGAAGAAAAGGAACAGTGAATGAATGCAAAGCACAGTCTGGGAATTTCAAGCAAACTGAACGACAGTAAAGCAGACCGAAAGAATGTAAAGCACAGTGAAGTAATGTAAAATGCACTGTAGGAATTTACAGAACAGTGTAGGAATGTAAAGCACAGTGTAGGAAAGTAAAGCACAGTGAAGGAATGTAAAGCACAGTGAAAGAATGTAAAGCACAGTGAAAGAATGTAAAGTGCACATAGGAATGCAAAGCTCAGTGTAAGAATGTAAAGCACAGTGACGGAATGTAAAGCACAGTGAAAAAATGTAAAATGCACTGTAGGAATGTACAGCACAGCGAAGGAATGTAAAATGCACTGTAGGAATGTAAACACAGTGTAGGAATGTAAAACGCAGTGAAGGAATGTATAGCAAAATGTAGGAATGTAAATCACAATGAAGAAATCCAAAATGCGCAGTAGGAATGTAAAGCACAGAGTAGGAATGTAAAGTACAGTTTCGGAATTTGAAGCACACTGAACGACAGTAAAGCAGATTGAAGGAATGTAAAGCACAGTGAAGGAACGGAAAATTAACTGTAGGAATGTAAAGCACAGTGTAGGAACTTAAAGCACAGGGAAGCAATGTTAAATGCACTGTCGAAATGTAAAGCCAGTGTAGGAATGTAAAAACAGTGTAGGAATGTAGAATACACTGTAGCAAAACACATTGGAGGAATCTAAAATGTAGTGTAGGAATGTACAGCATAGTGTTGGAATGTTAACTGCACTGTAGGCATGTAAATCAGTGTAGGAACGCAAAATGTACTGTAGGAATCTAAATCCATGTGAACGAATGAAAATCCACTGTAGGAATGTAAAGCACAGCGAAGGAATGTGAAATGCACTGCAGGAATGTAAAGCACAGTGTAGGAATGTAAAGCACAGTGAAGGAATGTAAAGTACAGTGAAGGAAGATAAGGAACAGTGAATGAATGCAAAGCACAGTCTGGGAATTTGAAGCAAACTGAACGACAGTAAAGCAGACCGAAAGAATGTAAAGCACAGTGAAGGAATGTAAAATGCACTGTAGGAATTTACAGAACAGTGTAGGAATATAAAACACAGTGTAGGAATGTAAAATGCACTGTGTCGAAATGTAAAGCACAGTGTAGGATTGTTAAATGCACTGTAGGAATTTACAGAACAGTGTAGGAATATAAAACACAGTGTCGGAATGTAAAATGCACAGTGTAGAAATGTAATGCAAAGCGTAGGAATGTAAAGCACAGTGTAAGAGTGTAAAGCACAGTGAAGGAATGCAAAGCTTAGTGCAGGAATGTAAAATGCACTGTGTAGAAATGTAAAGCACAGTGTAGGATTGTAAAGCACAGCGCAGGAGTGCAAAGCACAGTCTAGAAATGTAAAATGCATTGTCGGAATGTTAAGCACAGTGTAGGATTGTAAAGCACAGTGTGGGAATGTAAAGTATACAGAAGTAATGCAAAGCACAGTGAAGGAATGTAAAGCACAGTTTAGGAAAGTAAAGGAATGTAAAGGACAGTGAAGGAATGTAAAGCACACTGAGGGATGTAAAATGCACTGAAGGAATGTGAAGCACAGTGTAGGAATGTAATGAACAGTGAAGGAATATGAAATGCAATGATTGGAATGTTAAGCACAGTGTAGGATTGTAAAGCACAATGTAGGAGTGTAAAGCACAGTGATGGAATGTAAAGCACAGTGTGGGAATGTAAAGTATACAGAAGTAATGCAAAGCACAGTGAAGGAATGTAAAGCACAGTTTAGGAAAGTAAAGGAATGTAAAGCACACTGAGGGATGTAAAATGCACTGAAGGAAAGTGAAGCACAGTGTCGGAATGTAAAATAGACTGAAGGAATGTATTGCAGAGTGCAGGAATGTAAAGTACAATGAAGAAATGAAAAACGCACTGTGTAGGAATGTGAAGCACAGTGTAGGAATGTAAAATGCACTGTAGGAATGTTATGAACAGTGAACGACAGTAAAGTACAGTGCAGGAATGCAAAGCAATGTGCAGGAATGTAAAGCACAGTGAGGGAATGTTAAGCACAGTGAGGGAATGTTAAGCACAGTGAAGGAATGTAAAATGCACTGAAGGAATGTAAAGCATAGTGTAGGAATGTAAAATGCGATGGAGGAATGTAAAGCACAGTGTAGGAACGTAAAGATAGTGAAGGAACGTAAAATGCCCTGTCGGAGTGTAATGCACTTTGTAGGAATGCAAAGTACAGTGAAGGAATGAAAAGCACAGTTGGAATGCAAAGTACATTCTAAGAATGTAATATGTACTGTAGGAATTTAGAGCACAATGTAGGAATGTAAAATGGATGGTCGGAATGTAAAGCACAGTGTAGGAATGTAAAGCACAGTGAAAGATTGTAAAATGGACGGCAGGAATGTAAAGCACAGTGTAGGAATGTAAAGTGCAATGTTGGAATGTAAAGCACAGTGTAGGAATTTAAAGTACAGTGAAAGAATGTAAAGAACAGTGAAGGAATGTAAAGCAGAGTGAAGGAATGTAAAATGCACTGTATGAATTTACAGAACAGTGTAGGAATATAAAGCCCAGTGAAGGAATGTAAAGCCCAGTGTAGGAATGTAAAGCACAGTGAAGGAATGCAAAACACAGTGTGGGAATGTAAAGTATACAGAAGTAATGCAAAGCACAGTGAAGGAATGTAAAGCACAGTTTAGGAACGTAAAGGAAAGTAAAGGAATGTAAAGGACAGCGAAGGAATGTAAAGCACACTGAGGGATGTAAAATGCACTGAAGGAAAGTGAAGCACAGTGTCGGAATGTCAAGTGGACTGAAGGAATGTATTCCAGAGTATAGGAATGTAAAGTACAATGAAGAAATGAAAAGCACAGTAGACAGAATGTAAAGCGCAGTGTAGGAATGTAAAATGCACAGTTGAAATGTAAAATGCACTGTAGGAATTTAAAGCACAATGAAGGAATGTAAAGCACAGTGAAGGAAGGTAAATCACAGTGAAGGAATGTAAAGTACAGTCTTGGAATGTAATGCATAGAGTAAGAATATAAAATACAGTGAAGAAATGTAAAGCATACCGTAGGAAGGTAAAGCGCAATGTAGGAACGTAAACAGTGAAGGAATGTAAAATTCCCTGTCGGAGTGTAAAGCACTGTGTGAGAATGCAAAGTAAAGCCTAGGAATATAAAATGCACTGTCGGAATGTAAAATGGACGGTAGGAATGTAAAGCACAGTGAAGCTATATAAAATGTACTGTAGGAATGGAAGACACTGTATAGGAATGTAAAGCACAGTGTAGGATTGTAAAGCACAGTGTAGGAATGTAAAGCACAGCGTAGGAGTGTAAAGCACAGTGAAGGAATGCAAAGCACAGTGTAGGAATGTAAAATGCACAGTGTAGAAATGTTATGCACAGTGTAGGAAAGTAAAGCACAGTTTAGGAGTGTAAAGCACAGTGAAGGAATTTAAAATGCATTGCAGGAATGGAAAATACAGTTTAGGAATGTAAAGCACAGTGCAGGAATATAAAGAACGTTGAAGGAATGGAAATCACAGTGTAGGAATGTAAAGCACTGTGTAGGAATCGCAAGCGCGGTGTAGGAATGTAAAGCACGTTGAAGGAATGTAAAGCACAGTGAAGGAATGTAAAGCACAGTGAAGGAATGTAAAGCACAGGTTAGGAATGTAAAATGCACAGTAGGAATGTAAAACACAATGACGGAATGTAAAGCACAGTATAGGAATGTAAAGCACAGTGTAGGAAGGTAAAGCACAGTGAAGGACTGTAAAGCACAGTATAGGAATCTAAAATGCACTTTAGGAATGTAATGCACAGTGTCGGAAGGTAAAGCACAGTGAAGGAATGTAAAGTATACTGAAGGAATGTAAAGCACAATGAAGGAATGTAAAGTACAGTCTTGGAATGTAATGCATAGAGTAAGAATATAAAATACAGTGACGGAATGTAAAGCATTTAGTAGGAATGTAAAGCGCAATGTAGGAACGTAAACACAGTGAAGGAATGTAAAATTCCCTGTCGGAGTGTAAAGCACTGTGTGAGAATGCAAAGTAAAGCCTAGGAATATAAAATGCACTGTAGGAATGTAAAATGGACGGTAGGAATGTAAATCACAGTGAAGCTATATAAAATGTACTGTAGGAATGGAAGACACTGTATATGATTGTAAAGCACAGCGTAGGAGTGTAAAGCACAGTGTAGGAATGTAAAATGCACAGTGTAGAAATGTTATGCACAGCGTAGGAAAGTAAAGCACCGTTTAGCAGTGTGAAGCACAGTGAAGGAATTTAAAATGCACTGCAGGAATGGAAAATACAGTTTGGGAATGTAAAGCACAGTGCAGGAATGTAAATCACAGTGAAGGAATCTCATGCACAGTGTAGGAATGTAAAGCACAGTTTAGGAATGTAAAGTATACTGAAGAAATTAAATCACAGTGTAGGAATGTAAAATGCACTGTAGGAATGTAACGCACAGTGTAGGAATGTAATGAACAGTGAAGGAATATGAAATGCAATGATTGGAATGTTAAGCACAGTGTAAGATTGTAAAGCACAATGTAGGAGTGTAAAGCACAGTGTTGGAATGCAAAGTACATTCTAAGAATGTAATATGTACTGTAGGAATTTAGAGCACAATGTAGGAATGTAAAATGGATGGTCGGAATGTAAAGCACAGTGTAGGAATGTAAAGCACAGTGAAAGATTGTAAAATGGATGGCAGGAATGTAAAGCACAGTGTAGGAATGTAAAATGCAATGTTGGAATGTAAAGCACAGTGTAGGAATTTAAAGCACAGTGAAAGAATGTAAAGAACAGTGAAGGAATGTAAAGCAGGGTGAAGGAATGTAAAATGCACTGTATGAATTTACAGAACAGTGTAGGAATATAAAGCCCAGTGAAGGAATGTAAAGCCCAGTGTAGGAATGTAAAGCACAGTGAAGGAATGCAAAACACAGTGTGGGAATGTAAAGTATACAGAAGTAATGCAAAGCACAGTGAAGGAATGTAAAGCACAGTTTAGGAACGTAAAGGAAAGTAAAGGAATGTAAAGGACAGCGAAGGAATGTAAAGCACACTGAGGGATGTAAAATGCACTGAAGGAAAGTGAAGCACAGTGTCGGAATGTCAAGTGGACTGAAGGAATGTATTCCAGAGTGTAGGAATGTAAAGTACAATGAAGAAATGAAAAGCACAGTAGACAGAATGTAAAGCGCAGTGTAGGAATGTAAAATGCACAGTTGAAATGTAAAATGCACTGTAGGAATTTAAAGCACAATGAAGGAATGTAAAGCACAGTGAAGGAATGTAAATCACAGTGAAGGAATGTAAAGTACAGTCTTGGAATGTAATGCATAGAGTAAGAATATAAAATACAGTGAAGAAATGTAAAGCATACCGTAGGAAGGTAAAGCGCAATGTAGGAATGTAAACACAGTGAAGGAATGTAAAATTCCCTGTCGGAGTGTAAAGCACTGTGTGAGAATGCAAAGTAAAGCCTAGGAATATAAAATGCACTGTAGGAATGTAAAATGGACGGTAGGAATGTAAAGCACAGTGAAGCTATATAAAATGTACTGTAGGAATGGAAGACACTGTATAGGAATGTAAAGCACAGTGTAGGATTGTAAAGCACAGTGTAGGAATGTAAAGCACAGCGTAGGAGTGTAAAGCACAGTGAAGGAATGCAAAGCACAGTGTAGGAATGTAAAATGCACAGTGTAGAAATGTTATGCACAGTGTAGGAAAGTAAAGCACAGTTTAGGAGTGTAAAGCACAGTGAAGGAATTTAAAATGCACTGCAGGAATGGAAAATACAGTTTGGGAATGTAAAGCACAGTGCAGGAATATAAAGAACGTTGAAGGAATGGAAATCACAGTGTAGGAATGTAAAGCACTGTGTAGGAATCGCATGCGCAGTGTAGGAATGTAAAGCACGTTGAAGGAATGTAAAGCACAGTGTAGGAATGTAAAGCACAGTGAAGGAATGTAAAGCACAGTGTAGGAATGTAAAGCACAGTGTAGGAAGGTAAAGCACAGTGAAGGACTGTAAAGCACAGTGTAGGAATGTAAAGCACAGTGAAGGAATGTAAAGCACATTTCCCGGCGGAGCAGCAGGAGAAGGTAGCGACTCTTCGGTGGGTGAGTGAAGGCATCAGGAGCTGTGTTTTAAAATTTCTTTTGGCGCCGGAGGAACCGGAAGCTGGTCGGCAGCGAGGACTCCTGGGTAGGTATTTTCCTTAAGGGTGCGGAGCTCCGTGGACTCGGCCTCATTTCCCGGCGGAGCAGCAGGAGAAGGTAGCGACTCTTCGGTGGGTGAGTGAAGGCATCAGGAGCTGTGTTTTAAAAGTAAGTACTTACTGTTTTACTTACTGTTTTCCTTGTCTTTGAGTTTCTTTTGGCGCCGGAGGAACCGGAAGCTGGTCGGCAGCGAGGACTCCTGGGTAGGTATTTTCCTTAAGGGTGCGGAGCTGAGTAAACCCGAGCCACTACAAATGTAGTGTCTCCCACCCATCCTCCTCCTCTAACCTAATAATAAGACCCTTTTTTCCCTCCTCCTCTAACCAAAAAGGACTGAGCAGGTAAGCTATTTACTGTTTTTGTTAATATCTATAGTTGTACTTAACTAAGGGGTAATTGAATAAAAGAAATGGCAGCCAGTGTAGTGTATTGCTCCTCCTGCAGAATGTTCGAGGTGAGGGAAACCTCTGGTGGCCCTGCCGACTTCACCTGCTGGAAGTGCATCCGTCTCCAGCTCCTATCAGACCGTGTTAGGGAATTGGAGCTGGAGCTGGATGAACTGAGGATCATTCGGGAAGCTGAGGGGTTGATAGATAGAAGCTACACGGAGGTCGCAACTCCACAAATCAAAGGCAGCTGGGTAACAGTTAGAGGTGGGAAGAGGTCAGTGCAGGGATCTCCTGTGGTCGTTCCCCTCAACAACAAGTATACAGTTTTAGATACTGTTGGGGGGGATGGCCTATCGGGGGCAGGCTGCAGTGACCGGGCCTCTGGCACGGGGTCCTGCACTGTGGCTCAGAAGGGAAGGAGGGAGAATGGGAGAGCACTAGTCATCGGGGACTCGATGGTGAGGAGTACGGACAGGCGGTTCTGTGGGCGCAGGCGAGACGCACGGATGGTTTGTTGCCTCCCTGGTGCCAGGGTCCGTGATGTTTGTGATCGCGTCTTCAGGATCCTTAAAGGGGAGGGGGAGCAGCCAGAGGTCGTGGTGCACATTGGCACCAACGACGTAGGAAGGAAGGGTGGCACAGATGTTAGAAGTGAGTTTAGGGAGTTAGGCTGGAAGCTGAAAGCTCGGACGGACAGAGTTGTTATCTCTGGTTTGTTGCCGGCGCCACGTGATAGTGAGGCTAGGAATAGGGAGAGAGCACAGCTGAACACGTGGCTGCAGGAATGGTGTAGGAGGGAGGGCTTCCAGTTCTTGGATAATTGGACTGCATTCTGGGGAAGATGGGACCTGTTCAAACAGGACGGGCTGCATCTGAACCAGAGGGGCACCAATATCCTGGGAGGGAGGTTTGCTAGTACTGTTCGGGAGGGTTTAAACTAGTTTGGGAGGGGGATGGGAACCGGACTTGTAATCCAGGGACCAGTGGGTCCACTCAGAAAGACAAAGAGTGTAGTGAGGTATTGGGGAAGGTAGCACTGTCGCAGAGGACAGATGGGCTCGGAGAAGGGTTAAAGTGCGTATACTTCAACGCAAGAAGCATCAGGAATAAGGTGAGTGAATTGAAGGCGTGGATGGGCACTTGGGACTACGATGTTGTGGCCATCACTGAAACGTGGATAGGTGAGGGGGAGGAATGGTTTTTGGAGGTACCTGGTTATAGATGTTTTCATAAGATTAGGAATGGTGGTAAAAGAGGTGGGGGGGTGGCATTGTTAGTTAGAAATAGTGTAACAACTGCTGAAAGAATTTTCGAGGAGGATCTGCCGACTGAGGCACTGTGGGTTGAGGTCAGGAACAGGAAAGGAGCAGTCACCTTGATGGGAGTTTTCTATAGGCCCCCCAATAGCAGCAGGGAGGTGGAAGAGCAGATTGGGAAACAGATTTTGGAAAGGAGCAGAAGTCACAGGGTAGTAATTATGGGGGATTTCAACTTCCCAAATATTGATTGGCAACTCTTTAGATCGAATAGTTTGGATGGGGTAGTGTTTGTGCAGTATGTCCAGGAAGCTTTTCTGACTCAGTATGTAGACTGCCCGACCAGAGGGGAGGCAATATTGGATTTGGTACTAGGTAATGAACCAGGGCAAGTGATAGAGCTGTTGGTGGGTGAGCACTTTGGAGATAGTGATCACAATTCTGTAGCATTCACTGTGGTAATGGAGAGGGATAGGTATGTGCAACAGGGCAAGGTTTACAATTGGGGGAAGGGTAGTTATGATGCTGTCAGGCAGGAACTGAGGAGCATAAGTTGGGAGCATATGCTGGCAGGGAAGGGCACGGTCGAAATGTGGAACTTTTTCAAGGAGCAGATAGTAGGGGCCATTGATAAGCATGTCCCTGTCAGACAGGGAAGGGATGGTCATGTGAGGGAACCGTGGTTGACAAGAGAGGTTGAGAGTCTTGTTAGGAAGAAGAAGGATGCGTATATAAAGTTGAGGAAAAAGGGCACAGGCATAGCTCTGGAGGGATACAAGATGGCCAGGAAGGATCTGAAGAAAGGGATTAGGAGAGCTAAGAGAGGGCATGAAAAATGCTTGGCGGGTAGGATAAAAGAAAACCCCAAGGCCTTTTACGCGTATGTCAGAAATATGAGGATGACTAGGGGGACCGTAGGTCCGGTCAAGGACAATAGCGGGAGACTGTGTGTTGAGCCGGAAGAGATAAGTGAGGTTTTGAATGAGTACTTCTCTTCGGTATTTACGAATGAGAAGGGGTGTATTACTGAAGAGGACGGTGGGAAGCAGACTGGTAAGCTCGAGGAAGTGCTCGTTAGGAGGGAAGATGTGTTGGGGTTTTTGAATAACTTGAAGATAGACAAGTCTCCCGGGCCTGACGGGGTATATCCAAGGATGTTATGGGAAGCAAGGGATGAAATTGCAGAGCCGCTGGCAATGATCTTTTCATCTTCTCTGCTGACGGGGGTGGTACCAGGTGATTGGAGGGTGGCAAATGTTGTGCCCCTGTTCAAGAAAGGGAATAGGAACAACCCTGGGAATTACAGGCCAGTTAGTCTTACTTCGGTGGTAGGCAAGTTGATGGAAAAGGTGCTGAGGGATAGGATTTCTGAGCATCTGGAAAGACACTGCTTGATTCGGGACAGTCAGCACGGTTTTGTGAGGGGTAGGTCTTGCCTCACAAGCCTGATTGAATTCTTTGAGCAGGTGACCAAGCAAGTGGATGAGGGTAAACCAGTGGATGTGGTGTACATGGATTTTAGTAAGGCATTTGATAAGGTCCCCCATGGTAGACTTATGGAGAAAGTCAGGAGGCATGGGATAGTGGGGAATGTGGCCAGTTGGATTAAGAATTGGCTAACTGATAGAAGGCAGAGAGTGGTCTTAGATGGTAAATACTCAGCCTGGAGCCCAGTTACCAGTGGCGTGCCGCAGGGATCAGTTCTGGGTCCTCTCCTGTTTGTGATTTTTATTAACGACTTGGATGAGGAAGTCGAAGGGTGGGTCAGTAAATTTGCAGATGATACAAAGGTTGGTGGAGTTGTGGATACCGAGGAGGGCTATTGTCGTCTGCAAAGGGACTTGGATAGGTTGCAGTGCTGGGCTGAAAAGTGGCAGATGGAGTTTAACCCTGAAAAGTGTGAGGTCGTCCATTTTGGAAGGACAAACATGAATGCAAAATACTGGGTTAACGGTAGGGTTCTTGGGCATGTGGAGGAGCAGAGAGACCTTGGGGTCTATGTGCATAGATCATTGAAAGTTGCAACTCAAGTGGATAGGGCTGTGAAGAAGGCATATGGGGTGTTAGCGTTCATTAGCAGAGGGATTGAATTTAAGAGCCGTGAGGTGATGATGCAGCTGTACAGGACCTTGGTAAGGCCTCATTTGGAGTACTGTGTGCAGTTCTGGTCGCCTCATTTTAGGAAGGATGTGGAAGCCTTGGAGAGGGTGCAGAGGAGATTTACCAGGATGTTGCCTGGAATGGAGAATAAGTCTTACGAGGAAAGGCTGAACATTCTAGGCCTCTTCTCATTAGAAAGGAGAAGGATGAGGGGTGACATGATAGAGGTTTATAAGATGATCAGGGGAATAGATAGGGTAGACAGTCAGAAACTTTTTCCCCGGGTGGAGCAAAGCGTTACAAGGGGTCATAAATTTAAGGTGAAGGGTGGGAGATATAAGGGGGATGTCAGGGGAAGGTTCTTTACCCAGAGAGTGGTCGAGGCATGGAATGCCTTGCCCGGGGAAGTTGTTGAGTCAGAAACTTTAGGGACTTTCAAAAGGCTTTTGGATAGGTATATGGATAAAGGAGAATGATGGGGTATAGATTAAATTGTCCTTGACAGAGGACAAAGGATCGGCACAACATTGTGGGCCGAAGGGCCTGTTCTGTGCTGTATGTTCTATCTATGAAAGCACAGTGTAGGAATGTAAAGCACAGTGAAGGAATGTAAAGCACAGTGAAGGAATGTAAAGCACAGTGAAGGAATGTAAAGCACAGGTTAGGAATGTAAAATGCACAGTAGGAATGTAAAACACAATGACGGAATGTAAAGCACAGTATAGGAATGTAAAGCACAGTGTAGGAAGGTAAAGCACAGTGAAGGACTGTAAAGCACAGTATAGGAATCTAAAATGCACTTTAGGAATGTAATGCACAGTGTAGGAATGTAAAGTATACTGAAGGAATGTAAAGCACAATAAAGGAATGTAAAGTACAGTCTTGGAATGTAATGCATAGAGTAAGAATATAAAATACAGTGAAGGAATGTAAAGCATTTAGTAGGAATGTAAAGCGCAATGTAGGAACGTAAACACAGTGAAGGAATGTAAAATTCCCTGTCGGAGTGTAAAGCACTGTGTGAGAATGCAAAGTAAAGCCTAGGAATATAAAATGCACTGTAGGAATGTAAAATGGACGGTAGGAATGTAAAGCACAGTGAAGCTATATAAAATGTACTGTAGGAATGGAAGACACTGTATATGATTGTAAAGCACAGCGTAGGAGTGTAAAGCACAGTGAAGGAATGCAAAGCACAGTGTAGGAATGTAAAATGCACAGTGTAGAAATGTTATGTACAGCGTAGGAAAGTAAAGCACCGTTTAGCAGTGTAAAGCACAGTGAAGGAATTTAAAATGCACTGCAGGAATGGAAAATACAGTTTGGGAATGTAAAGCACAGTGCAGGAATGTAAATCACAGTGAAGGAATCTCATGCACAGTGTAGGAATGTAAAGCACAGTTTAGGAATGTAAAGTATACTGAAGAAATTAAATCACAGTGTAGGAATGTAAAATGCACTGTAGGAATGTACAGCACAGTGTGGGAATATAAAATGTACTGTCGGAATATAAAGTACACTGAAGGAATGTAAAGCACAGTGAAGGAATGAAAATGCACTGTAGGAGTGTAAAGCACAGTGCAGGATTGTAAAATGCATTGTCAGACTGTAAAGCGCAGTATAGTAATGTAAAGCACAGTGTAGGAATGTAAAATGCACAGTGTAGAAATGTTATGCACAGTGTAGGAAAGTAAAGCACAGTTTAGGAGTGTAAAGCACAGTGAAGGAATTTAAAATGCACTGCAGGAATGGAAAATACAGTTTGGGAATGTAAAGCACAGTGCAGGAATATAAAGAACGTTGAAGGAATGGAAATCACAGTGTAGGAATGTAAAGCACTGTGTAGGAATCGCATGCGCAGTGTAGGAATGTAAAGCACGTTGAAGGAATGTAAAGCGCAGTGAAGGAATGTAAAGCACAGTGTAGGAATGTAAAGCACTGTGTAGGAAGGTAAAGCACAGTGAAGGACTGTAAAGCACAGTGTAGGAATGTAAAGCACAGTGAAGGAATGTAAAGCACAGTGTAGGAATGTAAAGCACAGTGAAGGAATGTAAAGCACAGTGAAGGAATGTAAAGCACAGGTTAGGAATGTAAAATGCACAGTAGGAATGTAAAACACAATGACGGAATGTAAAGCACAGTGTAGGAAGGTAAAGCACAGTGAAGGACTGTAAAGCACAGTATAGGAATCTAAAATGCACTTTAGGAATGTAATGCACAGTGTAGGAATGTAAAGTATACTGAAGGAATGTAAAGCACAATAAAGGAATGTAAAGTACAGTCTTGGAATGTAATGCATAGAGTAAGAATATAAAATACAGTGACGGAATGTAAAGCATTTAGTAGGAATGTAAAGCGCAATGTAGGAACGTAAACACAGTGAAGGAATGTAAAATTCCCTGTCGGAGTGTAAAGCACTGTGTGAGAATGCAAAGTAAAGCCTAGGAATATAAAATGCACTGTAGGAATGTAAAATGGACGGTAGGAATGTAAAGCACAGTGAAGCTATATTAAATGTACTGTAGGAATGGAAGACACTGTATATGATTGTAAAGCACAGCGTAGGAGTGTAAAGCACAGTGAAGGAATGCAAAGCACAGTGTAGGAATGTAAACTGCACAGTGTAGAAATGTTATGTACAGCGTAGGAAAGTAAAGCACCGTTTAGCAGTGTAAAGCACAGTGAAGGAATTTAAAATGCACTGCAGGAATGGAAAATACAGTTTGGGAATGTAAAGCACAGTGCAGGAATGTAAATCACAGTGAAGGAATCTCATGCACAGTGTAGGAATGTAAAGCACAGTTTAGGAATGTAAAGTAGACTGAAGAAATTAAATCACAGTGTAGGAATGTAAAATGCACTGTAGGAATGTACAGCACAGTGTGGGAATATAAAATGTACTGTCGGAATATAAAGTACACTGAAGGAATGTAAAGCACAGTGAAGGAATGAAAATGCACTGTAGGAGTGTAAAGCACAGTGCAGGATTGTAAAATGCATTGTCAGACTGTAAAGCGCAGTATAGTAATGTAAAGCACAGTGAAGGAATATAAAATGCACAGTTGGAATGTAACAAGCACAGAAGGAATGTAAAGCACAGTAAAGGAGAGTTAAGCACAGTATAGGAATCTAAAATGCACTTTAGTAATGTAATGCACAATGAAGGAATGTAAAGCACAGTAAAGGAGTGTTAAGCACAGTGTAGGAATATAAAATTCACTGTAGGCATTTAAAGCACTGTCCAGGAATGTAAAATGCACAGTAGGAATTTAAAGCACAGTGTAGGAATGTAAAGCACTGTCTAGGAATGTAAAATGCACTGTCGGAATGTAAAGCACAGTGAAGGAATTTAAAATGCACTGCAGGAATGTAAAATACACTTTGGGAATGTAAAGCACAGTGAAGAAATGTGAAGCACAGTTTAGGAATGTAAAATGCACTGTAGGAATGTAAAATGCACTGTAGGAATTTAAAGCACAGTGTAGGAATGTAAAGCACTGTCTCGGAATGTAAAATGCACTGTCGGAATGTAAAGCACAGTGTCGGAATTAATAATGCACTGTAGGAATGTAAAGCACAGTTTAGAATGGTGAAGCAAAGTGAAGGAATGTAAAATGCACTGTAGGAAGGTAAAGCACAGTGAAGGAATGTAAAACAATGTGAAGGAATGTAAAGTACAGTCTTGGAATGTAATGCATAGAGTAAGAATATAAAATACAGTGAAGGAATGTAAAGCATACCGTAGGAATGTAAAGCGCAATGTAGGAATGTAAACACAGTGAAGGAATGTAAAATTCCCTGTAGGAGTGTAAAGCACTGTGTGAGAATTCAAAGTAAAGCCAAGGAATTAAAATGCCCTGCAGGAATGTAAAGCTAAGTGTGTAAATGGAAAGCACAGGGTACGAATATTCAGCACAGAGAAGCAATATAAAATGTACTGTCAGAATGTAAAGCACAGGGGCGGAATATAAAGCACTGTGTTGAAATGTAAAGCACAGTGTTGGAATGTAAAGCACAGTGAAGGAATGTAAAATGCCCTGCAGGAATGTAAAGCACAATGTATAAATGTAAAGCACAAGCTAGGAACGTAAAGCACAGGAGCGGAATATAAAGCACAGTGAAGGAATGTAAAGCACAGTAAAGGAATGTAAAGCACAATGTAGGAACGTAAAGATAGTGAAGGAATGTAAAATGCCCTGTAGGAGTGTAAAGCACTTTGTAGGAATGAAAGGTACAGTGAAGGAATGAAAAGCACAGTGTTGGAATGCAAAGTACATTCTAAGAATGTAATATGTACTGTAGGAATTTGGAGCACAATGTAGGAATGTAAAATGGATGGTCGGAATGTAAAGTAGGAATGTAAAGCACAGTGAAAGATTGTAAAATGGACGGCAGGAATGTAAAGCACAGTGTAGGAATGTAAAATGCAATGTTGGAATGTAAAGCACAGTGTAGGAATTTAAAGCACAGTGAAAGAATGTAAAGAACAGTGAAGGAATGTAAAGCAGAGTGAAGGAATGTAAAATGCACTGTATGAATTTACAGAACAGTGTAGGAATATAAAGCCCAGTGAAGGAATGTAATGCCCAGTGTAGGAATATAAAGCCCAGTGAAGGAATGTAATGCCCAGTGTAGGAATGTAAAGCACAGTGCAGGAATGCAAAGCAAAGTGTAGGAATGTAAAATGCACAGTGTAGAAATGTAATGCACAGCGTATGAATGTAAAGCACAGTGTAGGAATGTAAAATGCACAGTGTAGAAATGTAATGCACAGCGTATGAATGTAAAGCACAGTGTAGGAGTGTAAAGCACAGTGTAGGAATGTAAAATGCACAGTGTAGGAATGTAAAATGCACAGTGTAGAAATGTAATGCACAGCGTATGAATGTAAAGCACAGTGTAGGAATGTAAAATGCACAGTGTAGAAATGTAAAGCACAGTGCAGGAATGCAAAGCACAGTGTATGAATGTAAAGCACAGTGTAGGAATGTAAAATGCACAGTGTAGGAATGTAATGCACAGCGTATGAATGTAAAGCACAGTGTAGGAATGCAAAGCACAGTGCAGGAATGCAAAGCACAGCGTATGAATGTAAAGCACAGTGTAGAAATGTAAAGCACAGTTTAGGAATGTAAAATGCACCGTAGGAATGTTAAGCACAGTGAAGAAATGTAAAATACACAGTTGGAATGTAAAATGCACAGTGTAGAAATGTAATGCACAGCGTATGAATGTAAAGCACAGTGTAGGAATGTAAAATGCAATGTTGGAATGTAAAGCACAGTGTAGGAATTTAAAGCACAGTGAAAGAATGTAAAGAACAGTGAAGGAATGTAAAGCAGGGTGAAGGAATGTAAAATGCACTGTATGAATTTACAGAACAGTGTAGGAATATAAAGCCCAGTGAAGGAATGTAAAGCCCAGTGTAGGAATGTAAAGCACAGTGAAGGAATGCAAAACACAGTGTGGGAATGTAAAGTATACAGAAGTAATGCAAAGCACAGTGAAGGAATGTAAAGCACAGTTTAGGAACGTAAAGGAAAGGAAAGGAATGTAAAGGACAGCGAAGGAATGTAAAGCACACTGAGGGATGTAAAATGCACTGAAGGAAAGTGAAGCACAGTGTCGGAATGTCAAGTGGACTGAAGGAATGTATTCCAGAGTGTAGGAATGTAAAGTACAATGAAGAAATGAAAAGCACAGTAGACAGAATGTAAAGCGCAGTGTAGGAATGTAAAATGCACAGTTGAAATGTAAAATGCACTGTAGGAATTTAAAGCACAATGAAGGAATGTAAAGCACAGTGAAGGAATGTAAATCACAGTGAAGGAATGTAAAGTACAGTCTTGGAATGTAATGCATAGAGTAAGAATATAAAATACAGTGAAGAAATGTAAAGCATACCGTAGGAAGGTAAAGCGCAATGTAGGAATGTAAACACAGTGAAGGAATGTAAAATTCCCTGTTGGAGTGTAAAGCACTGTGTGAGAATGCAAAGTAAAGCCTAGGAATATAAAATGCACTGTAGGAATGTAAAATGGACGGTAGGAATGTAAAGCACAGTGAAGCTATATAAAATGTACTGTAGGAATGGCAGACACTGTATAGGAATGTAAAGCACAGTGTAGGATTGTAAAGCACAGTGTAGGAATGTAAAGCACAGCGTAGGAGTGTAAAGCACAGTGAAGGAATGCAAAGCACAGTGTAGGAATGTAAAATGCACAGTGTAGAAATGTTATGCACAGTGTAGGAAAGTAAAGCACAGTTTAGGAGTGTAAAGCACAGTGAAGGAATTTAAAATGCACTGCAGGAATGGAAAATACAGTTTGGGAATGTAAAGCACAGTGCAGGAATATAAAGAACATTGAAGGAATGGAAATCACAGTGTAGGAATGTAAAGCACTGTGTAGGAATCGCATGCGCAGTGTAGGAATGTAAAGCACGTTGAAGGAATGTAAAGCGCAGTGTAGGAATGTAAAGCACAGTGAAGGAATGTAAAGCACAGTGTAGGAATGTAAAGCACTGTGTAGGAAGGTAAGGCACAGTGTAGGATTGTAAAGCACAGTGTAGGAATGTAAAGCACAGTGAAGGAGTGTAAAGCACAGTGAAGGAATGCAAAGCACAGTGTAGGAATGTAAAATGCACAGTGTAGAAATGTTATGCACAGTGTAGGAAAGTAAAGCACAGTTTAGGAATCGCATGCGCAGTGTAGGAATGTAAAGCACGTTGAAGGAATGTAAAGCGCAGTGTAGGAATGTAAAGCACAGTGAAGGAATGTAAAGCACAGTGTAGGAATGTAAAGCACTGTGTAGGATTGTAAAGCACAGTGTAGGAATGTAAAATGCACAGTGTAGAAATGTTATGCACAGTGTAGGAAAGTAAAGCACAGTTTAGGAATCGCATGCGCAGTGTAGGAATGTAAAGCACGTTGAAGGAATGTAAAGCGCAGTGTAGGAATGTAAAGCACAGTGAAGGAATGTAAAGCACAGTGTAGGAATGTAAAGCACTGTGTAGGAAGGTAAGGCACAGTGTAGGATTGTAAAGCACAGTGTAGGAATGTAAAGCACAGCGTAGGAGTGTAAAGCACAGTGAAGGAATGCAAAGCACAGTGTAGGAATGTAAAATGCACAGTGTAGAAATGTTATGCACAGTGTAGGAAAGTAAAGCACAGTTTAGGAGTGTAAAGCACAGTGAAGGAATTTAAAATGCACTGCAGGAATGGAAAATACAGTTTGGGAATGTAAAGCACAGTGCAGGAATATAAAGAACATTGAAGGAATGGAAATCACAGTGTAGGAATGTAAAGCACTGTGTAGGAATCGCATGCGCAGTGTAGGAATGTAAAGCACGTTGAAGGAATGTAAAGCGCAGTGTAGGAATGTAAAGCACAGTGAAGGAATGTAAAGCACAGTGTAGGAATGTAAAGCACTGTGTAGGAAGGTAAGGCACAGTGAAGGACTGTAAAGCACAGTGTAGGAATGTAAAGCACAGTGAAGGACTGTAAAGCACAGTGAAGGAATGTAAAGCACAGTGTAGGAATGTAAAGCACTGTGTAGGAAGGTAAGGCACAGTGAAGGACTGTAAAGCACAGTGTAGGAATGTAAAGCACAGTGAAGGACTGTAAAGCACAGTGAAGGAATGTAAAGCACAGTGTAGGAATGTAAAGCACAGTGAAGGAATGTAAAGCACAGTGAAGGAATGTAAAGCACAGTGTAGGAATGTAAAGCACAGTGAAGGAATGTAAAGCACAGTGAAGGAATGTAAAGCACAGGTTAGGAATGTAAAATGCACAGTAGGAATGTAAAACACAATGACGGAATGTAAAGCACAGTATAGGAATGTAAAGCACAGTGTAGGAAGGTAAAGCACAGTGAAGGACTGTAAAGCACAGTATAGGAATCTAAAATGCACTTTAGGAATGTAATGCACAGTGTAGGAATGTAAAGTATACTGAAGGAATGTAAAGCACAATAAAGGAATGTAAAGTACAGTCTTGGAATGTAATGCATAGAGTAAGAATATAAAATACAGTGACGGAATGTAAAGCATTTAGTAGGAATGTAAAGCGCAATGTAGGAACGTAAACACAGTGAAGGAATGTAAAATTCCCTGTCGGAGTGTAAAGCACTGTGTGAGAATGCAAAGTAAAGCCTAGGAATATAAAATGCACTGTAGGAATGTAAAATGGACGGTAGGAATGTAAAGCACAGTGAAGCTATATAAAATGTACTGTAGGAATGGAAGACACTGTATATGATTGTAAAGCACAGCGTAGGAGTGTAAAGCACAGTGAAGGAATGCAAAGCACAGTGTAGGAATGTAAAATGCACAGTGTAGAAATGTTATGTACAGCGTAGGAAAGTAAAGCACCGTTTAGCAGTGTAAAGCACAGTGAAGGAATTTAAAATGCACTGCAGGAATGGAAAATACAGTTTGGGAATGTAAAGCACAGTGCAGGAATGTAAATCACAGTGAAGGAATCTCATGCACAGTGTAGGAATGTAAAGCACAGTTTAGGAATGTAAAGTATACTGAAGAAATTAAATCACAGTGTAGGAATGTAAAATGCACTGTAGGAATGTACAGCACAGTGTGGGAATATAAAATGTACTGTCGGAATATAAAGTACACTGAAGGAATGTAAAGCACAGTGAAGGAATGAAAATGCACTGTAGGAGTGTAAAGCACAGTGCAGGATTGTAAAATGCATTGTCAGACTGTAAAGCGCAGTATAGTAATGTAAAGCACAGTGAAGGAATGTAAAATGCACAGTTGGAATGTAACAAGCACAGTAGGAATGTAAAGCACAGTAAAGGAGAGTTAAGCACAGTATAGGAATCTAAAATGCACTTTAGTAATGTAATGCACAATGAAGGAATGTAAAGCACAGTAAAGGAGTGTTAAGCACAGTGTAGGAATATAAAATTCACTGTAGGCATTTAAAGCACTGTCCAGGAATGTAAAATGCACAGTAGGAATTTAAAGCACAGTGTAGGAATGTAAAGCACTGTCTAGGAATGTAAAATGCACTGTCGGAATGTAAAGCACAGTGAAGGAATTTAAAATGCACTGCAGGAATGTAAAATACACTTTGGGAATGTAAAGCACAGTGAAGAAATGTGAAGCACAGTTTAGGAATGTAAAATGCACTGTAGGAATGTAAAATGCACTGTAGGAATTTAAAGCACAGTGTAGGAATGTAAAGCACTGTCTCGGAATGTAAAATGCACTGTCGGAATGTAAAGCACAGTGTCGGAATTAATAATGCACTGTAGGAATGTAAAGCACAGTTTAGAATGGTGAAGCAAAGTGAAGGAATGTAAAATGCACTGTAGGAAGGTAAAGCACAGTGAAGGAATGTAAAACAATGTGAAGGAATGTAAAGTACAGTCTTGGAATGTAATGCATAGAGTAAGAATATAAAATACAGTGAAGGAATGTAAAGCATACCGTAGGAATGTAAAGCGCAATGTAGGAATGTAAACACAGTGAAGGAATGTAAAATTCCCTGTAGGAGTGTAAAGCACTGTGTGAGAATTCAAAGTAAAGCCAAGGAATTAAAATGCCCTGCAGGAATGTAAAGCTAAGTGTGTAAATGGAAAGCACAGGGTACGAATATTCAGCACAGAGAAGCAATATAAAATGTACTGTCAGAATGTAAAGCACAGGGGCGGAATATAAAGCGCTGTGTTGAAATGTAAAGCACAGTGTTGGAATGTAAAGCACAGTGAAGGAATGTAAAATGCCCTGCAGGAATGTAAAGCACAATGTATAAATGTAAAGCACAAGCTAGGAATGTAAAGCACAGAGAAGCAATATAAATTGTACTGTAGGAATGTAAAGCACAGGAGCGGAATATAAAGCACAGTGAAGGAATGTAAAATGCAGTGCAGGAATGTAAAGCACAATGTATAAATGTAAAGCACAAGCTAGGAATGTAAAGCACAGGAGCGGAATATAAAGCACAGTGAAGGAATGTAAAGCACAGTAAAGGAATGTAAAGCACAATGTAGGAACGTAAAGATAGTGAAGGAATGTAAAATGCCCTGTAGGAGTGTAAAGCACTTTGTAGGAATGAAAGGTACAGTGAAGGAATGAAAAGCACAGTGTTGGAATGCAAAGTACATTCTAAGAATGTAATATGTACTGTAGGAATTTGGAGCACAATGTAGGAATGTAAAATGGATGGTCGGAATGTAAAGTAGGAATGTAAAGCACAGTGAAAGATTGTAAAATGGACGGCAGGAATGTAAAGCACAGTGTAGGAATGTAAAATGCAATGTTGGAATGTAAAGCACAGTGTAGGAATTTAAAGCACAGTGAAAGAATGTAAAGAACAGTGAAGGAATGTAAAGCAGAGTGAAGGAATGTAAAATGCACTGTATGAATTTACAGAACAGTGTAGGAATATAAAGCCCAGTGAAGGAATGTAATGCCCAGTGTAGGAATATAAAGCCCAGTGAAGGAATGTAATGCCCAGTGTAGGAATGTAAAGCACAGTGCAGGAATGCAAAGCAAAGTGTAGGAATGTAAAATGCACAGTGTAGAAATGTAATGCACAGCGTATGAATGTAAAGCACAGTGTAGGAATGTAAAATGCACAGTGTAGAAATGTAATGCACAGCGTATGAATGTAAAGCACAGTGTAGGAATGTAAAATGCACAGCGTATGAATGTAAAGCACAGTGTAGGAATGTAAAATGCACAGTGTAGAAATGTAAAATGCACAGTGTAGGAATGTAAAATGCACAGTGTAGAAATGTAATGCACAGCGTATGAATGTAAAGCACAGTGTAGGAATGTAAAATGCACAGCGTATGAATGTAAAGCACAGTGTAGGAATGTAAAATGCACAGTGTAGAAATGTAAAATGCACAGTGTAGGAATGTAAAATGCACAGTGTAGAAATGTAATGCACAGCGTATGAATGTAAAGCACAGTGTAGGAATGTAAAATGCACAGTGTAGGAATGTAAAATGCACAGTGTAGAAATGTAATGCACAGCGTATGAATGTAAAGCACAGTGCAGGAATGCAAAGCACAGTGTAGGAATGTAAAATGCACAGTGTAGAAATGTAAAGCACAGTTTAGGAATGTAAAATGCACCGTAGGAATGTTAAGCACAGTGAAGAAATGTAAAATACACAGTTGGAATGTAAAATGCACAGTGTAGAAATGTAATGCACAGCGTATGAATGTAAAGCACAGTGTAGGAGTGTAAAGCACAGTGCAGGAATGCAAAGCACAGTGCAGGAATGCAAAGCACAGTGTAGGAATGTAAAATGCACCGTAGGAATGTTAAGCACAGTGAAGAAATGTAAAATACACAGTTGGAATGTAAAATGCACAGTGTAGAAATGTAATGCACAGCGTATGAATGTAAAGCACAGTGTAGGAGTGTAAAATGCACAGTGTAGAAATGTAAAGCACAGTTTAGGAATGTAAAATGCACCGTAGGAATGTTAAGCACAGTGAAGAAATGTAAAATACACAGTTGGAATGTAAAATGCACAGTGTAGAAATGTAATGCACAGCGTATGAATGTAAAGCACAGTGTAGGAGTGTAAAGCACAGTGCAGGAATGCAAAGCACAGTTTAGGAATGTAAAATGCACCGTAGGAATGTTAAGCACAGTGAAGGAAACTATAGCACAGTTTAGGAATGTAAAATGCAGTGTTGCAATGTAAAGCACAGTCTAGGAATGTAAAATACACTGTACGAATGTAAAGCAAAGTTAAGGAATGTAAAGTACAGTCTAGGAATGTAACGCAAAGTCTAGGAATGTAAAATGCACTGTAGAAATGTAAAGCGCAGTGAAGGAATTTAAAATACAATGCAGGAATGGAAAATACACTTTGGGAATGTAAAGCACAGTGCGGGAATGTAAAGCACAGTGCAGGAATGTAAAGCACAGTGAAGAAATGTAAAATACACAGTTGGAATGTAAAATGCACTGTAGGAATGTAAAGCAAAGTCTAGGAATGTAAAATGCACTGTAGGAATGTAAAATACACTTTGGGAGTGTAAAGCATAGTGGAGGAATGTAAAGCAAAGGGAAGGAATGTAAAGCACAGGTTAGGAATGTAAAATGCACAGTAGGAATGTAAAGCACAATTTCGGAAGGTAAAGCACAATGAAGGAATGTAAAGCACAGTATAGGAATGTAAAATGCACTTTCGGAATGTTAAGCACAGTCACAGAATAGGATTGTAAAATGCACTGTAGGAATGTAAAGCACAGTGTAGGAATATAAAATTCACTGTAGGAATTTATAGCACTGTCCAGGAATGTAAACTGCACTGTGGGAACGTAAAGCAAAGTCTAGGAACGTAAAGTGCACTGTAGGAATGTAATGCACAGTAATGGAATTTAAAATGCACTGCGGGAATATAAAGAACCGGGTGCTCCGGTTTCCTCCCACAAGCCAAAAGACTTGCAGGTTGGTAGGTAAATTGGCCGTTATAAATTGCCCCTAGTATAGGTAGGTGGTAGGGAAAATACAGGGACAGGTGGGGATGTGGTAGAAATATGGGATTAGTGTAGGATTAGTATAAAATGGGTGGTTGATGGTCGGCATAGACTCGGTGGGGGAAGGGCCTGTTTCAGTGCTGTATCTCTAAACTAAACAAAAACAGTGTAGACATATAAAGCACAGTGAAGGAATATAAAGCACCGTAAAGGAATGTAAAATGAACTGTAGGAGTGTAAAGCACAGTTTAGGAATGTAAAGCACAGTGTAGGAATGTAAAATGCACTTTAGGAATGTAAAGCACCGAGAAGGAATGGAAAATGCACTTTAGGAATGTAAAGCACAGTGATACATTGTAAAGCACAGTGGAGAAAAGGAAAGCATAGTGTAGGAATGTAAAGCACACTGAAGGAATGTAAAGCACAGTGAAGGAATGTGAAGCACACTTAATGAATGTAAGCAGAGTCTGGGAAATTAAAGCAGACTGAAGGAATGTAAAGCACAGTGTCGGAATGTAAAATGCACTGTACAAAGAACAAAGAACAGTACAGCACAGCAACAGGCCATTCGGCCCTCCAAGCTTGCGCCGATCTTGATGCCTGCCTAAACTAAAACCTTCTGCACTTCCGGGTCCGTATCCATCTATTCCCATCCTATTAATGTATTTGTCAAGATGCCTCTTAAACGTCTCCATGGTAGCTGCTTCCACCACCTCCCCCAGCAACAAGTTCCAGGCACTCACCACCCTCTGTGTAAAGAACTTGCCTCGCACATCCCCTCTAAACTTTGCACCTCTCACCTTAAACCTATGTCCCCTAGTAACTGACTCTTCCACCCTGGGAAAAAGCTTCTGACTATCCATTCTGTCCATGCCACTTATAACTTTGTAGACCTCTATCATGTCGTCCCTCCACCTCCATCGTTCCAGTGAAAACAATCCGAGTTTATCCAACCTCTCCTCATAACTAATGCCCTCCAGACCTGGCAACATCCTGGTAAACCTCTTCTGCACCCTCTCCAAAGCCTCCACGTCCTTCTGGTAGTATGGCGACCAGAATTGCACGCAATATTCTAAGTGTGGCCTAACTAAGGTTCTGTACAGCTGCAGCATGACTTGCCTATTTTTATACTCTATGCCCCGACCGATGAAGGCAAGCATGCCGTATGACTTCTTGACTACCTTATCCACCTGCGTTGCCACTATCAGTGATCTGTGGACCTGTACGCCCAGATCTCTCTGCCTGTCAATACTCCTAAGGGTTCTGCCATTTACTGTATACTTCCCACCTGCATTAGACCTTCCAAAATGCATTACCTCACATTTGTCCGGATTAAACTCCATCTGCCATTTCTCTGCCCAAGTCTCCAACCGATCTATATCCTGCTGTATCCTCTGACAATCCTCATCACTGTCCGCAACTCCACCAACCTTTGTGTCGTCCGCAAACTTACGAATCAGACCAGAATGTAAAATGCACTTTCGGAATGTAAAGCATAGTTTAGGAATGTAAAGCAGAGTGAAGGAAGGTAAAGCACAGAGATGCAATGAAAAGCACACTGAATGAATTTAAGGCACTGTGAAGGAATGTAAAGTACAGTGAAGGAATGTAATGCATAGAGTAAGAATATAACATACAATGAAGGAATGTAAAGCATACCGTAGGAATGTAAAGCGCAATGTAGGAATGTAAACACAGTGATGGAATGTAAAATTCCCTGTAGGAGTGTAAACCACTGTGTGAGAATGCAAAGTAAAGCCTAGGAATATAAAATGCACTGGAGGAATTTAAACCACAGTGTAGGAATCAAAATGCACTTTAGGAATGTAAAATGGACGGTAGAAATGTAAAGCACAGCATAGAAGTGCAATGTACAGTGAAGGAATGCAAAGCACTTTGAAGGAATGTATAATGCACAGTGTAGAAATGCAATGTACAGCGTTGGAATGTAAAGCACAGTGTAGGAGTGTAAAGCACAGTGAAGTAATGCAACGCACAGTGTAGGAATGTAAAATGCACAGTGTTGAAATGTAAAGCACAGTGTAGGATTGTAAAGCACAGCGGAGGAGTGCAAAAAATAATTTAGGAATGTAAAATGCATTGTAGGAATGTAAAGCACAGTGTGGGGATGTAAAGTATACTGAAGGAATGTGAAGCACAGTTTAGGAATGTAACGCACAGTGTAGGAATTTAAAGCAAAGTCTAGGAATGTAAATGCACTGTTGGAAAGTAAAGCACAGTGAAGGAATGTAAAACACAGTGAGGGAATGTAAAATGCACTGTAGGAATGTAAAGCACTGTGAAGCAATGTAAAGTATACTGAAGGAATGTAAAGCACAGTGAAGGAATGAAAATGCACTGTAGGAGTGTAAATCACAGTGCAGGATTGTAAAATGCAGTGTCAGACAGTAAAGCACAGTGTAGTAATGTAAAATGCTCTTTAGGAATGTAAAGCACTATGTAGGAATGCAAAGCACAGGTTAGGACTGTAAAATGCACTGTAGGAATGTAAAATACACTTTGGGAATGTAAAGCACTGCGCGGGAATGTAAAGCACAGTAAAGGAATGTAAAGCACAGTGTAGGAATATAAAATTCATTGTAGGAATTTAAAGCACTCGCATGGAATGTTAAATGCACTGTAGGAATGTAAAGCACGGTGTAGGAATGTAAAGCGCAGTGAAGGAATGTAAAATGCACTGCAGGAATGTAAAGGTAAGTGTGTAAATGGAAAGCACAGGAAAGGAATGTAAAGCACAGAGAAGCAATATAAAATGTACTGTAAGAATGAAAAGCACAGGGGCGGAATATAAAGCACTGTGTTGGAATGTAAAGCACCAGGTAGGAATGTAAAGCACAGTGAAGGAATGTAAAATGCGGTGCAGGAATGTAAAGCACACGGGCAGAATATAAAGCACTGTGTTGGAATGCAAAGCACAGTGTAGGAATGTAAAGCACAATGAAGGAATGTAAAGCACAGTTCTTTTTGGCCTCCTTATCTCGAGAGACAATGGATAAGCGCCTGGAGGTGGTCAGTGGTATGTGAAGCAGCGCCTGGAGTGGCTATAAAGGCCAATTCTCGAGTGACAGGCTCTTCCACAGGTGCTGCAGAAAAATTTGTTTGTCGGGGCTGTTACACAGTTGGCTCTCCCCTGGCGCCTCTGTCTTTTTTCCTGCCAACTAGTCGGTCTCTTTGACTCGCCACACTTTAGCCCCGCCTTGATGGCTGCCCGCCAGCTCTGGCGGACGCTGGCAACTGACTCCCATGACTTGTGATCAATTTCACAGGACTTCATGTCGCGTTTGCAGACGTCTTTAAAGCGGAGACATGGACGGCCGATGGGTCTGATACCAGTGGCGAGCTCGCTGTACAATGTGTCTTTAGGGATCCTGCCATCTTCCATGCGGCTCACATGGCCAAGCCATCTCAAGCGCCGCTGACTCAGTAGTGTGTATAAGCTGGGGATGTTGGCTGCCTCGAGGACTTCTGTGTTGGAGATACAGTCCTGCCACCTGATGCCAAGGATTCTCTGGAGGCAGCGAAGATGGAATGAATTGAGACGTCGCTCTTGGCTGACATACGTTGTCCAGGCACTGAGGACACAGGCCTGATACACTCGGACTTTTGTGTTCTGTGTCAGTGCTCCATTTTCCCACACTCTCTTGGCCAGTCTGGACATAGCAGTGGAAGCCTTTCCCATGTTCTTGTTGATTTCTGCATCTAGAGACAGGTTACTGGTGATAGTTGAGCCTAGGTAGGTGAACTCTTGAACCACTTCTAGAGCGTGGTCGCCAATATTGATGGATGGAGCATTTCTGACGTCCTGTCCCATGATGTTCGTTTTCTTGAGGCTGATGGTTAGGCCAAATTCATTGCAGGCAGCCGCAAACCTGTCGATGAGACTCTGCAGACACTCTTCAGTGTGAGATGTTAAAGCAGCATCGTCAACAAAGAGGAGTTCCCTGTTGAGGACTTTCCATACTTTGGACTTCACTCTTAGACGGGCAAGGTTGAACAACCTGCCCCCTGATCTTGTGTGGAGGAAAATGCCTTCTTCTGAGGACTTGAACGCATGTGAAAGCAGCAGGGAGAAGAAAATCCCAAAAAGTGTGGGTGCGAGAACACAGCCCTGTTTCACACCACTCAGGATAGGAAAGGGCTCTGATGAGGAGCCACCATGTTGAATTGTGCCTTTCATATTGTCATGGAATGAGGTGATGATACTTAATAGCTTTGGTGGGCATCCAATCTTTTCTAGTAGTCTGAAGAGGCCACGTCGGCTGACGAGGTCAAAGGCTTTGGTGAGATCAGTGAAAGCAATGTAGAGGGGCATCTGTTGTTCACGGCATTTCTCCTGTATCTGACGAAGGGAGAACAGCATGTAAACAGCATGTAAACGGCAGAAAAGCACAGTATAGGAATGTAAAATGCACTTTAGGAATGTAAAGCACAGTGAAGGAATGTAAAGCACAGTCTAGGAATGTAAAATGTACTGTAGGAATGTAAAGTACATTTTAGGAATGTAATGCACAGTGTAGGAATTTAAAGCACAGTGAGGGAATGTAAAATGCACTGCAGGAATGTAAAGCACAATTTAGGAATGTAATGCACAGTGTAGGCATTTAAAGCAAAGTCTAGGAATGTAAAATGCACTGTAGGAATGTAAAGCGCAGTGTAGGAATGTAAAGCACAGTGAAGAAATGTAAAGCACAGTGTAGGAATGTAAAATGCACTGTAGGAATATAAAATGCACTGTAGGAATGTAAAGCACAGTGAAGGAATGTAAAGCACTGTCTAGGAATGTAAAGTGCACTGTCGGAATGTAAAGCACAGTTTAGGAATGTAAATCACAGTGAAGGAATGTAAAGTATTCTGAAGGAATTAAATCACAGTGTAGGAATGTAAAATGCACTGTAGGAATGTAAAGCACAGTGTAGGAATTTAAAGCACAGTGAAGGAATGTAAAATGCAGTGCAGGAATGTAAAGCACAGTGTATAAATGTAAAGCACAAGGTAGGAATGTAAAGCACAGAGAAGGAATGTAAAACAAAGTGAAGGAATGAAAAACACTATGAAGGAATGTAAAGCACAGTAAAGGAATGTAAAGCACAATGTAGGAACGTAAAGACAGTGAAGGAATGTAAAATGCCCTGTAAGAGTGTAAAGCACTTTGTAGGAATGAAAAGTACAGTGAAGGAATGAAAAGCACAGTGTTGGAATGCAAAGTACATTCTAAGAATGTAAAATGCACTGTTGGAATGTAAAGCACAGTGTAGGAATTTAAAGCACAGTGAAGGAATGTAAAGCACAGTGAAGGAATGTATAGCAGAGTTTAGGAATGTAAAATGCACTGTATTAATTTCCAGAACAGTGTAGGAATATAAAGCCCAGTGAAGGAATGTAAAGCCCAGTGTAGGATTGTAAAATGCACAGTGTAGAAATGTAAAGCACAGTGTAGGAGTGTAAAGCACAGTGAAGGAATGCAAAGCACAGTGCAGGAATGTAAAATGCACAGTGTAGAAATGTAAAGCACAGTGTAGGAGTGTAAAGCACAGTGATGGAATGCAAAGCACAGTGTGGGGATGTAAAGCGCAGTGAGGAATGTAAAGCACAGTCTAGGAATGTAAAATACACTGTACGAATGTAAAGCACAGTGATGGAATGCAAAGCACAGTGTGGGGATGTAAAGCGCAGTGAGGAATGTAAAGCAAAGTCTAGGAATGTAAAATGCACTGTAGGAAGTGTAAAGCAGAGTCTAGGAATGTAAAATGCACTGTAGGAATGTAAAGCACAGTGAAGGAATTTAAAATGCACTGCTGGAATGGAAAATACACTTTGGGAATGTAAAGCACAGTGAAGGAATTTAAAATGCACTGCAGGAATGGAAAATACACTTTGGGAATGTAAAGCACAGTGAAGAAATGTAAAGCACAGTCTAGGAATGTAACACAAAGTGTAGGAATGTAAAGCAAAGTTTAGGAATGTAAAATGCATTGTAGGAAGTGTAAAGCAGAGTCTAGGAATGTAAAATGCAGTGTAGGAATGTAAAGTGCAGTGAAGGAATTTAAAATGCACTGCAGGAATGGAAAATACACGTTGGGAATGTAAAGGACAGTGAAGAAATGTAAAATACACAGTTGGAATGTAAAATGCACTGTAGGAATGTAAAATACACTTTTGGAGTGTAAAGCATAGTGCAGGAATGTAAAGCACAGTTGAGGAATGTAAAGCAAAGTGAAGGAATGTAAAGCACAGGTTAGGAATGTAAAATGCACAGTTGAAATGTAAAATGCACTGTAGGAATGTAAAGCACAGTGTAGGAATATAAAATTCACTGTCGGAATTTATAGCACTGTCCACGAATGTAAAAAGCACTGTGGGAATGTAATGCACAGTTGAAATGTAAAATGCACTGTGGGAATGTAAAGCACAGTGTAGGAATATAAAATTCACTGTAGGAATTTATAGCACTGTCCAGGAATGTAAACTGCACTGTGGGAATGTAAAGCAAAGTCTAGGAACGTAAAATGCAATGTAGGAATGTAATGCACAGTAATGGAATTTAAAATGCACTGCAGGAATATAAAGAACCGGGTGCTCCGGCTTCCTCCCACAAGCCAAAAGACTTGCAGGTTGGTAGGTAAATTGGCCATTATAAATTGCCCCTAGTATAGGTAGGTGGTAGGGAAAATACAGGGACAGGTGGGGACGTGGTAGAAATATGGGATTAGTGTAGGATTAGTATAAAATGGGTGGTTGATGGTCGGCACAGACTCGGTGGGTGAAGGGCCTGTTTCAGTGCTGTATCTCTAAACTAAACTAAAACAGTGTAGACATGTAAAGCACAGTGAAGGAACATAAACCACCGTGAAGGAATGTAAAATGAACTGTAGGAGTGTAAAACCAGTGTAGGAATGTAAAGCACAGTGGAGGAATGTAAAGCACCGAGAAGGAATGTAAAATGCACTTTAGGAATGTAAAGCACAGTGATAGATTGTAAAGCACAGTGTAGGAATGTCAAATGCACTGTAGGAATGTAAAGCACAGTGATACATTGTAAAGCATAGTGTAGAAAAGTAAAGCACAGTGTAGGAATGTAAGGCATAGTGAAGGAATGTGAAGCACAGTGTTGGAATGTAAAATGCACTGTACAAAGAACAAAGAACAGTACAGCACAGTACAGCACAGGAACAGGCCATTCGGCCCTCCAAGCCTGCGCCGATCTTGATGCCTGCCGAAACTAAAACCTTCTGCACTTCCGGGGTCCGTATCTGTCTATTCCCATCCTATTAATGTATTTGTCAAGATGCCTCTTAAACGTCTCTATGGTACCTGCTTCCACCACCTCCCCCGGCAACAAGTTCCAGGCACTCACCACCCTCTGTGTAAAAAACTTGCCTCGCACATCCCCTCTAAACTTTGCACCTCTCACCTTAAACCTATGTCCCCTAGTAACCGACTCTTCCAGCCTGGGAAAAAGCTTTTGACTATCCATTCTGTCCATGCCGCTTATAACTTTATAAACCTCCATCATGTCGCTCCTCCACCTCCGTCGTTCCAGTGAAAACAATCCGAGTTTATCCAACCTCTCCTCATAACTAATGCCCTCCAGATCAGGCAACATCCTGGTAAACCTCTTCTGTACCCTCTCCAAAGCCTCCACGTCCTTCTGGTAGTGTGGCGACCAGAATTGCACGCAATATTCTAAGTGTGGCCTAACTAAGGTTCTGTACAGCTGCAACATGACTTGCCTATTTTTATACTCTGTGCCCCGACCGATGAAGGCAAGTATGCCGTATGACTTCTTGACTACCTTATCCACCTGCGTTGCCACTATCAGTGACCTTTGGACCTGTACGCCCAAATCTCTCTGCCTGTCAATACTCCCATTTACTGTATACCTCCCACCTGCATTAGACCTTCCAAAATGCATTACCTCACATTTGTCCGGATGAAACTCAACCTGCCACTTCTCTGCCCAAGTCTCCAACCGATCTATATCCTGCTGTATCCTTTGACAATCCTCATCACTGTCCGCAACTCCACCAACCTTTGTGTCGTCCGCAAACTTTCTAATCAGACCAGAATGTAAAATGCACTTTAGGAATGTAAAGCACAACGAAGGAATGTAAAGCAGAGTGAAGGAAGGTAAAGCACAGAGAAGGAATATAAAATTCACTGTAGGAATTTAAAGCACTCTCCAGGAATATAAAATGCACTGTAGGAATGTGAAGCAAAGTCTAGGAATGTAAAATGCACTTTTAGGAATGCAAAGCACACTGTAGGAATTTAAAGCACAGTGTAGGAATTTAAAGCATATTGAAGTAATGTAAACACAGTGAAGGAATGTAATATTCCCTGTAGGCGTGTAAAGCACTGTGTGCGAATGCAAAGTAAAGCCTAGGAATATAAATGCACTGGAGGAATTTAAAGCACAGTGTAGGAATTAAAATGCCCTGCAGGAATGTAAAGCTCAGTGTGTAAATGGAAGCACAGGGTAGGAATGTAAAGCACAGAGAAGCAATATAAAATGTACTGTAAGAATGAAAAGCACAGGGGCGGAATATAAAGCACTATGTGGGAATGTAAAGCACAATCTAGGAATGTAAAATGTTACGCACAGTGAAGGAATGAAAAGCACACAGTTCGGAATGTAACGCACAGTGTAGGAGTGTAAAGCACAGTTTAGGAATATAACGCACAGTGTAGCAATGCAATGCACAGTGTAGGACTGAAAAGCACAGTCTTGGAATGTAAAATGCACTTAAGGAATGTAAAGCACAGTGAAGGAATGAAAAGCACACAGTTCGGAATGTAACGCACAGAGTAGGAGTGTAAAGCACAGTGTGGGGATGTAAAATGCATTGCAGGAATGTTCAGCACAGTGAAGGAATGTAAAGCACAGTTTAGGAATATAACACACAGTGTAGGAATGTAAAGCACAGTCTAGGAATGTAAATGCACTGTTGGAATGTAAAGCACAGTGAAGGAATGTAACATGCACCATGTAGGAATGTTAAGCGCAGTGTAGGATTGTAAAGCACAGTCTAGGAATGTAAAATACACTGTAGGAATGTAAAGCACAGTGAAGGAATGTAATGCACAGTGAGGGAATGTAAAATGCACTGTAGGAATGTAAAGCACTGTGAAGCAATGTAAAGTATACTGAAGGAATGTAAAGCACAGTGAAGGAATGAAAATGCACTGTAGGAGTGTAAACCACAGTGCAGGATTGTAAAATGCAGTGTCGGAATGTAACGCACAGTGTAGGAATGTGAAGCAAAGTCCAGGAATATAAATGCACTGTTGGAATGTAAAGCACAGTGAAGGAATGTAAAACACAGTGAGGGAATGTAAAATGCACTGTCAGAATGTAAAGCACTGTGAAGGAATGTAAAACACAGTGAGGGAATGTAAAATGCACTGTCAGAATGTAAAGCACTGTGAAGCAATGTAAAGTATACTGAAGGAATGTAAAGCACAGTGAAGGAATGAAAATGCACTGTAGGAGTGTAAACCACAGTGCAGGATTGTAAAATGCAGTGTCGGAATGTAACGCACAGTGTAGGAATGTGAAGCAAAGTCTAGGAATGTAAAATGCACTTTTAGGAATGCAAAGCACAGTGAAGGAATGTAAAATGCACTGTAGGAATGTAAAGCACACTGTAGGAATTTAAAGCACAGTGTAGGAATTTAAAGCATATTGAAGTAATGTAAACACAGTGAAGGAATGTAAAATTCCCTGTAGGCGTGTAAAGCACTGTGTGCGAATGCAAAGTAAAGCCTAGGAATATAAATGCACTGGAGGAATTTAAAGCACAGTGTAGGAATTAAAATGCCCTGCAGGAATGTAAAGCTCAGTGTGTAAATGGAAGCACAGGGTAGGAATGTAAAGCACAGAGAAGCAATATAAAATGTACTGTAAGAATGAAAAGCACAGGGGCGGAATATAAAGCACTGTGTTGGAATGTAAAGCACAGTGTTGGAATGTAAAGCACAGTGTTGGAATGTAAAGCACAATCGAGGAATGTAAAATGTTAAGCACAGTGAAGGAATGAAAAGCGCACAGTTCGCAATTTAACGCACAGAGTAGGAGTGTAAAGCACAGTTTAGGAATATAACGCACAGTGTAGCAATGTAATGCACAGTGTAGGACTGAAAAGCACAGTCTTGGAATGTAAAATGCACTGTAGGAATGTAACGCACAGAGTAGGAGTGTAAAGCACAGTGCGGGGATGTAAAATGCATTGTAGGAATGTTCAGCACAGTGAAGGAATTTAAGCACAGTTTAGGAATATAACACACAGTGTAGGAATGTAAAGCACAGTCTAGGACTGTAAATGCACTGTTGGAATGTAAAGCACAGTGTAGGAATGTAAAGCACAGTCTAGGAATGTAAATGCACTGTTGGAATGTAAAGCACAGTGTAGGATTGTAAAGCACAGTCTAGGAATGTAAAATACACAGTAGGAATGTAAAGCACAGTGAAGGAATGTAAAGCACAGTTTAGGAATGTAATGCACAGTGTAGGAATGTAAAGCACAGTTTAGGAATGTAATGCACAGTGTAGGAATGTAAAGCACAATTTAGGAATGTAATGCACAGTGTAGGAATTTAAAGCAAAGTCCAGGAATATAAATGCACTGTTGGAATGTAAAGCACAGTGAAGGAATGTAAAACACAGTGAGGGAATGTAAAATGCACTGTAGGAATGTAAAGCACTGTGTAGCAATGTAAAGTATACTGAAGGAATGTAAAGCACAGTGAAGGAATGAAAATGCACTGTAGGTGTGTAAATCACAGTGCAGGATTGTAAAATGCAGTGTCGGAATGTAAAGCACAGTGTAGGAATTTAAAATGCACTGTTGGAATGTAAAACACAGTGAAGGAATGTAACGCACAGTGTTGGAATTTAAAGCAAAGTCTAGGAATGTAAATGCACTGTTGGAATGTAAAGCACAGTGAGGGAATGTAAAATGCACTGTCAGAATGTAAAGCACAGTGAAGCAATGAAAACGCACTGTAGGAGTGTAAATCACAGTGCAGGATTGTAAAATGCAGTGTCGGAAGGTAAAGCACAGTGTAGTAATGTAAAGCACAATGAAGGAATGTAAAGCACAGTATAGGAATGTAAAGCACTGTCTAGGAATGTCAAATGCACTGTCGGAATGTAAAGCACAGGTCAAGAATGTAAAATGCACTGTAGGAATTTAAAGTGCTCTCCAGGAATGTAAAATACACTGGAGGAATGTAAAGCACAGTGAAGAAATGTAAAGCACAGTGTAGGAATGTAAAGCACAGTATAGGAATGTAAAATGCCCGTTAGGAATGTAAAGCACAATGAAGAAATGTAAAGCACAGGTTAGGAATGTGAAATGCCCTCTAGGAATGTAAAGCACAGTGAAGGAATGTAAAATTCCCTGTAGGCGTGTAAAGCACTGTGTGCGAATGCAAAGTAAAGCCTAGGAATATAAATGCACTGGAGGAATTTAAAGCACAGTGTAGGAATTAAAATGCCCTGCAGGAATGTAAAGCTCAGTGTGTAAATGGAAGCACAGGGTAGGAATGTAAAGCACAGAGAAGCAATATAAAATGTACTGTAAGAATGAAAAGCACAGGGGCGGAATATAAAGCACTGTGTTGGAATGTAAAGCACAGTGTTGGAATGTAAAGCACAGTGTTGGAATGTAAAGCACAATCGAGGAATGTAAAATGTTAAGCACAGTGAAGGAATGAAAAGCGCACAGTTCGCAATTTAACGCACAGAGTAGGAGTGTAAAGCACAGTTTAGGAATATAACGCACAGTGTAGCAATGTAATGCACAGTGTAGGACTGAAAAGCACAGTCTTGGAATGTAAAATGCACTGTAGGAATGTAACGCACAGAGTAGGAGTGTAAAGCACAGTGTGGGGATGAAAAATGCATTGTAGGAATGTTCAGCACAGTGAAGGAATGTAAAGCACAGTTTAGGAATATAACACACAGTGTAGGAATGTAAAGCACAGTCTAGGAATGTAAATACACTGTTGGAATGTAAAGCACAGTGAAGGAATGTAACATGCACCATGTAGGAATGTTAAGCGCAGTGTAGGATTGTAAAGCACAGTCTAGGAATGTAAAATACACTGTAGGAGTGTAAAGCACAGTGAAGGAATGTAATGCACAGTGAGGGAATGTAAAATGCACTGTAGGAATGTAAAGCACTGTGAAGCAATGTAAAGTATACTGAAGGAATGTAAAGCACAGTAAAGGAATGAAAATGCACTGTAGGAGTGTAAACCACAGTGCAGGATTGTAAAATGCAGTGTCGGAATGTAACGCACAGGGTAGGAATGTGAAGCAAAGTCTAGGAATGTAAAATGCACTTTTAGGAATGCAAAGCACAGTGAAGGAATGTAAAATGCACTGTAGGAATGTAAAGCACACTGTAGGAATTTAAAGCACAGTGTAGGAATTTAAAGCATATTGAAGTAATGTAAACACAGTGAAGGAATGTAAAATTCCCTGTAGGCGTGTAAAGCACTGTGTGCGAATGCAAAGTAAAGCCTAGGAATATAAATGCACTGGAGGAATTTAAAGCACAGTGTAGGAATTAAAATGCCCTGCAGGAATGTAAAGCTCAGTGTGTAAATGGAAGCACAGGGTAGGAATGTAAAGCACAGAGAAGCAATATAAAATGTACTGTAAGAATGAAAAGCACAGGGGCGGAATATAAAGCACTGTGTTGGAATGTAAAGCACAGTGTTGGAATGTAAAGCACAGTGTTGGAATGTAAAGCACAATCGAGGAATGTAAAATGTTAAGCACAGTGAAGGAATTTAAGCACAGTTTAGGAATATAACACACAGTGTAGGAATGTAAAGCACAGTCTAGGACTGTAAATGCACTGTTGGAATGTAAAGCACAGTGTAGGAATGTAAAGCACAGTCTAGGAATGTAAATGCACTGTTGGAATGTAAAGCACAGTGTAGGATTGTAAAGCACAGTCTAGGAATGTAAAATACACAGTAGGAATGTAAAGCACAGTGAAGGAATGTAAAGCACAGTTTAGGAATGTAATGCACAGTGTAGGAATGTAAAGCACAGTGAAGGAATGTAATGCACAGTGTAGGAATGTAAAGCACAGTTTAGGAATGTAATGCACAGTGTAGGAATTTAAAGCAAAGTCCAGGAATATAAATGCACTGTTGGAATGTAAAGCACAGTGAAGGAATGTAAAACACAGTGAGGGAATGTAAAATGCACTGTAGGAATGTAAAGCACTGTGTAGCAATGTAAAGTATACTGAAGGAATGTAAAGCACAGTGAAGGAATGAAAATGCACTGTAGGAGTGTAAATCTGAGTGCAGGATTGTAAAATGCAGTGTCGGAATGTAAAGCACAGTGTAGGAATTTAAAATGCACTGTTGGAATGTAAAACACAGTGAAGGAATGTAACGCACAGTGTAGGAATTTAAAGCAAAGTCTAGGAATGTAAATGCACTGTTGGAATGTAAAGCACAGTGAGGGAATGAAAATGCACTGTAGGAGTGTAAATCACAGTGCAGGATTGTAAAATGCAGTGTCGGAATGTAAAGCACAGTGTAGGAATTTAAAATGCACTGTTGGAATGTAAAACACAGTGAAGGAATGTAACGCACAGTGTAGGAATTTAAAGCAAAGTCTAGGAATGTAAATGCACTGTTGGAATGTAAAGCACAGTGAGGGAATGTAAAATGCACTGTCAGAATGTAAAGCACAGTGAAGGAATGAAAACGCACTGTAGGAGTGTAAATCACAGTGCAGGATTGTAAAATGCAGTGTCGGAATGTAAAGCACAGTGTAGTAATGTCAAGCACAATGAAGGAATGTAAAGCACAGTATAGGAATGTAAAGCACTGTCTAGGAATGTCAAATGCACTGTCGGAATGTAAAGCACAGGTCAAGAATGTAAAATGCACTGTAGGAATTTAAAGTGCTCTCCAGGAATGTAAAATACACTGTAGGAATGTAAAGCACAGTGAAGAAATGTAAAGCACAGTGTAGGAATGTAAAGCACAGTATAGGAATGTAAAATGCCCATTAGGAATGTAAAGCACAATGAAGAAATGTAAAGCACAGGTTAGGAATGTGAAATGCCCTCTAGGAATGTAAAGCACAGTGAAGGAATGTAAAATTCCCTGTAGGCGTGTAAAGCACTGTGTGCGAATGCAAAGTAAAGCCTAGGAATATAAATGCACTGGAGGAATTTAAAGCACAGTGTAGGAATTAAAATACCCTGCAGGAATGTAAAGCTCAGTGTGTAAATGGAAGCACAGGGTAGGAATGTAAAGCACAGAGAAGCAATATAAAATGTACTGTAAGAATGAAAAGCACAGGGGCGGAATATAAAGCACTGTGTTGGAATGTAAAGCACAGTGTTGGAATGTAAAGCACAGTGTTGGAATGTAAAGCACAATCGAGGAATGTAAAATGTTAAGCACAGTGAAGGAATGAAAAGCGCACAGTTCGCAATTTAAAACACAGAGTAGGAGTGTAAAGCACAGTTTAGGAATATAACGCACAGTGTAGCAATGTAATGCACAGTGTCGGACTGAAAAGCACAGTCTTGGAATGTAAAATGCACTGTAGGAATGTAACGCACAGAGTAGGAGTGTAAAGCACAGTGTGGGGATGTAAAATGCATTGTAGGAATGTTCAGCACAGTGAAGGAATGTAAAGCACAGTTTAGGAATATAACACACAGTGTAGGAATGTAAAGCACAGTCTAGGAATGTAAATGCACTGTTGGAATGCAAAGCACAGTAAAGGAATGTAACATGCACCATGTAGGAATGTTAAGCGCAGTGTAGGATTGTAAAGCACAGTCTAGGAATGTAAAATACACTGTAGGAATGTAAAGCACAGTGAAGGAATGTAAAGTATACTGAAGGAATGTAAAGCACAGTGAAGGAATGAAAATGCACTGTAGGAGTGTAAACCACAGAGCAGGATTGTAAAATGCAGTGTCGGAATGTAACGCACAGTGTAGGAATGTGAAGCAAAGTCCAGGAATATAAATGCACTGTTGGAATGTAAAGCACAGTGAAGGAATGTAAAACACAGTGAAGGAATGTAAAGCACAGTGAAGGAATGAAAATGCACTGTAGGAGTGTAAACCACAGTGCAGGATTGTAAAATGCAGTGTCGGAATGTAACGCACAGTGTAGGAATGTGAAGCAAAGTCCAGGAATATAAATGCACTGTTGGAATGTAAAGCACAGTGAAGGAATGTAAAACACAGTGAGGGAATGTAAAATGCACTGTAGGAATGTAAAGCACTGTGAAGCAATGTAAAGTATACTGAAGGAATGTAAAGCACAGTGAAGGAATGAAAATGCACTGTAGGAGTGTAAACCACAGTGCAGGATTGTAAAATGCAGTGTCGGAATGTAACGCACAGTGTAGGAATGTGAAGCAAAGTCCAGGAATATAAATGCACTGTTGGAATGTAAAGCACAGTGAAGGAATGTAAAACACAGTGAGGGAATGTAAAATGCACTGTCAGAATGTAAAGCACTGTGAAGCAATGTAAAGTATACTGAAGGAATGTAAAGCACAGTGAAGGAATGAAAATGCACTGTAGGAGTGTAAACCACAGTGCAGGATTGTAAAATGCAGTGTCGGAATGTAACGCACAGTGTAGGAATGTGAAGCAAAGTCTAGGAATGTAAAATGCACTTTTAGGAATGCAAAGCACAGTGAAGGAATGTAAAATGCATTGTAGGAATGTAAAGCACACTGTAGGAATTTAAAGCACAGTGTAGGAATTTAAAGCATATTGAAGTAATGTAAACACAGTGAAGGAATGTAAAATTCCCTGTAGGCGTGTAAAGCACTGTGTGCGAATGCAAAGTAAAGCCTAGGAATATAAATGCACTGGAGGAATTTAAAGCACAGTGTAGGAATTAAAATGCCCTGCAGGAATGTAAAGCTCAGTGTGTAAATGGAAGCACAGGGTAGGAATGTAAAGCACAGAGAAGCAATATAAAATGTACTGTAAGAATGAAAAGCACAGGGGCGGAATATAAAGCACTGTGTTGGAATGTAAAGCACAGTGTTGGAATGTAAAGCACAGTGTTGGAATGTAAAGCACAATCGAGGAATGTAAAATGTTAAGCACAGTGAAGGAATGAAAAGCGCACAGTTCGCAATTTAACGCACAGAGTAGGAGTGTAAAGCACAGTTTAGGAATATAACGCACAGTGTAGCAATGTAATGCACAGTGTAGGACTGAAAAGCACAGTCTTGGAATGTAAAATGCACTGTAGGAATGTAACGCACAGAGTAGGAGTGTAAAGCACAGTGTGGGGATGTAAAATGCATTGTAGGAATGTTCAGCACAGTGAAGGAATTTAAGCACAGTTTAGGAATATAACACACAGTGTAGGAATGTAAAGCACAGTCTAGGAATGTAAATGCACTGTTGGAATGTAAAGCACAGTGTAGGATTGTAAAGCACAGTCTAGGAATGTAAAATACACAGTAGGAATGTAAAGCACAGTGAAGGAATGTAAAGCACAGTTTAGGAATGTAATGCACAGTGTAGGAATGTAAAGCACAGTTTAGGAATGTAATGCACAGTGTAGGAATTTAAAGCAAAGTCCAGGAATATAAATGCACTGTTGGAATGTAAAGCACAGTGAAGGAATGTAAAACACAGTGAGGGAATGTAAAATGCACTGTAGGAATGTAAAGCACTGTGTAGCAATGTAAAGTATACTGAAGGAATGTAAAGCACAGTGAAGGAATGAAAATGCACTGTAGGTGTGTAAATCACAGTGCAGGATTGTAAAATGCAGTGTCGGAATGTAAAGCACAGTGTAGGAATTTAAAATGCACTGTTGGAATGTAAAACACAGTGAAGGAATGTAACGCACAGTGTTGGAATTTAAAGCAAAGTCTAGGAATGTAAATGCACTGTTGGAATGTAAAGCACAGTGAGGGAATGTAAAATGCACTGTCAGAATGTAAAGCACAGTGAAGCAATGAAAACGCACTGTAGGAGTGTAAATCACAGTGCAGGATTGTAAAATGCAGTGTCGGAAGGTAAAGCACAGTGTAGTAATGTAAAGCACAATGAAGGAATGTAAAGCACAGTATAGGAATGTAAAGCACTGTCTAGGAATGTCAAATGCACTGTCGGAATGTAAAGCACAGGTCAAGAATGTAAAATGCACTGTAGGAATTTAAAGTGCTCTCCAGGAATGTAAAATACACTGGAGGAATGTAAAGCACAGTGAAGAAATGTAAAGCACAGTGTAGGAATGTAAAGCACAGTATAGGAATGTAAAATGCCCGTTAGGAATGTAAAGCACAATGAAGAAATGTAAAGCACAGGTTAGGAATGTGAAATGCCCTCTAGGAATGTAAAGCACAGTGAAGGAATGTAAAATTCCCTGTAGGCGTGTAAAGCACTGTGTGCGAATGCAAAGTAAAGCCTAGGAATATAAATGCACTGGAGGAATTTAAAGCACAGTGTAGGAATTAAAATGCCCTGCAGGAATGTAAAGCTCAGTGTGTAAATGGAAGCACAGGGTAGGAATGTAAAGCACAGAGAAGCAATATAAAATGTACTGTAAGAATGAAAAGCACAGGGGCGGAATATAAAGCACTGTGTTGGAATGTAAAGCACAGTGTTGGAATGTAAAGCACAGTGTTGGAATGTAAAGCACAATCGAGGAATGTAAAATGTTAAGCACAGTGAAGGAATGAAAAGCGCACAGTTCGCAATTTAACGCACAGAGTAGGAGTGTAAAGCACAGTTTAGGAATATAACGCACAGTGTAGCAATGTAATGCACAGTGTAGGACTGAAAAGCACAGTCTTGGAATGTAAAATGCACTGTAGGAATGTAACGCACAGAGTAGGAGTGTAAAGCACAGTGTGGGGATGAAAAATGCATTGTAGGAATGTTCAGCACAGTGAAGGAATGTAAAGCACAGTTTAGGAATATAACACACAGTGTAGGAATGTAAAGCACAGTCTAGGAATGTAAATACACTGTTGGAATGTAAAGCACAGTGAAGGAATGTAACATGCACCATGTAGGAATGTTAAGCGCAGTGTAGGATTGTAAAGCACAGTCTAGGAATGTAAAATACACTGTAGGAGTGTAAAGCACAGTGAAGGAATGTAATGCACAGTGAGGGAATGTAAAATGCACTGTAGGAATGTAAAGCACTGTGAAGCAATGTAAAGTATACTGAAGGAATGTAAAGCACAGTAAAGGAATGAAAATGCACTGTAGGAGTGTAAACCACAGTGCAGGATTGTAAAATGCAGTGTCGGAATGTAACGCACAGGGTAGGAATGTGAAGCAAAGTCTAGGAATGTAAAATGCACTTTTAGGAATGCAAAGCACAGTGAAGGAATGTAAAATGCACTGTAGGAATGTAAAGCACACTGTAGGAATTTAAAGCACAGTGTAGGAATTTAAAGCATATTGAAGTAATGTAAACACAGTGAAGGAATGTAAAATTCCCTGTAGGCGTGTAAAGCACTGTGTGCGAATGCAAAGTAAAGCCTAGGAATATAAATGCACTGGAGGAATTTAAAGCACAGTGTAGGAATTAAAATGCCCTGCAGGAATGTAAAGCTCAGTGTGTAAATGGAAGCACAGGGTAGGAATGTAAAGCACAGAGAAGCAATATAAAATGTACTGTAAGAATGAAAAGCACAGGGGCGGAATATAAAGCACTGTGTTGGAATGTAAAGCACAGTGTTGGAATGTAAAGCACAGTGTTGGAATGTAAAGCACAATCGAGGAATGTAAAATGTTAAGCACAGTGAAGGAATTTAAGCACAGTTTAGGAATATAACACACAGTGTAGGAATGTAAAGCACAGTCTAGGACTGTAAATGCACTGTTGGAATGTAAAGCACAGTGTAGGAATGTAAAGCACAGTCTAGGAATGTAAATGCACTGTTGGAATGTAAAGCACAGTGTAGGATTGTAAAGCACAGTCTAGGAATGTAAAATACACAGTAGGAATGTAAAGCACAGTGAAGGAATGTAAAGCACAGTTTAGGAATGTAATGCACAGTGTAGGAATGTAAAGCACAGTTTAGGAATGTAATGCACAGTGTAGGAATGTAAAGCACAGTTTAGGAATGTAATGCACAGTGTAGGAATTTAAAGCAAAGTCCAGGAATATAAATGCACTGTTGGAATGTAAAGCACAGTGAAGGAATGTAAAACACAGTGAGGGAATGTAAAATGCACTGTAGGAATGTAAAGCACTGTGTAGCAATGTAAAGTATACTGAAGGAATGTAAAGCACAGTGAAGGAATGAAAATGCACTGTAGGAGTGTAAATCTGAGTGCAGGATTGTAAAATGCAGTGTCGGAATGTAAAGCACAGTGTAGGAATTTAAAATGCACTGTTGGAATGTAAAACACAGTGAAGGAATGTAACGCACAGTGTAGGAATTTAAAGCAAAGTCTAGGAATGTAAATGCACTGTTGGAATGTAAAGCACAGTGAGGGAATGAAAATGCACTGTAGGAGTGTAAATCACAGTGCAGGATTGTAAAATGCAGTGTCGGAATGTAAAGCACAGTGTAGGAATTTAAAATGCACTGTTGGAATGTAAAACACAGTGAAGGAATGTAACGCACAGTGTAGGAATTTAAAGCAAAGTCTAGGAATGTAAATGCACTGTTGGAATGTAAAGCACAGTGAGGGAATGTAAAATGCACTGTCAGAATGTAAAGCACAGTGAAGGAATGAAAACGCACTGTAGGAGTGTAAATCACAGTGCAGGATTGTAAAATGCAGTGTCGGAATGTAAAGCACAGTGTAGTAATGTCAAGCACAATGAAGGAATGTAAAGCACAGTATAGGAATGTAAAGCACTGTCTAGGAATGTCAAATGCACTGTCGGAATGTAAAGCACAGGTCAAGAATGTAAAATGCACTGTAGGAATTTAAAGTGCTCTCCAGGAATGTAAAATACACTGTAGGAATGTAAAGCACAGTGAAGAAATGTAAAGCACAGTGTAGGAATGTAAAGCACAGTATAGGAATGTAAAATGCCCATTAGGAATGTAAAGCACAATGAAGAAATGTAAAGCACAGGTTAGGAATGTGAAATGCCCTCTAGGAATGTAAAGCACAGTGAAGGAATGTAAAATTCCCTGTAGGCGTGTAAAGCACTGTGTGCGAATGCAAAGTAAAGCCTAGGAATATAAATGCACTGGAGGAATTTAAAGCACAGTGTAGGAATTAAAATACCCTGCAGGAATGTAAAGCTCAGTGTGTAAATGGAAGCACAGGGTAGGAATGTAAAGCACAGAGAAGCAATATAAAATGTACTGTAAGAATGAAAAGCACAGGGGCGGAATATAAAGCACTGTGTTGGAATGTAAAGCACAGTGTTGGAATGTAAAGCACAGTGTTGGAATGTAAAGCACAATCGAGGAATGTAAAATGTTAAGCACAGTGAAGGAATGAAAAGCGCACAGTTCGCAATTTAAAACACAGAGTAGGAGTGTAAAGCACAGTTTAGGAATATAACGCACAGTGTAGCAATGTAATGCACAGTGTCGGACTGAAAAGCACAGTCTTGGAATGTAAAATGCACTGTAGGAATGTAACGCACAGAGTAGGAGTGTAAAGCACAGTGTGGGGATGTAAAATGCATTGTAGGAATGTTCAGCACAGTGAAGGAATGTAAAGCACAGTTTAGGAATATAACACACAGTGTAGGAATGTAAAGCACAGTCTAGGAATGTAAATGCACTGTTGGAATGCAAAGCACAGTAAAGGAATGTAACATGCACCATGTAGGAATGTTAAGCGCAGTGTAGGATTGTAAAGCACAGTCTAGGAATGTAAAATACACTGTAGGAATGTAAAGCACAGTGAAGGAATGTAAAGTATACTGAAGGAATGTAAAGCACAGTGAAGGAATGAAAATGCACTGTAGGAGTGTAAACCACAGAGCAGGATTGTAAAATGCAGTGTCGGAATGTAACGCACAGTGTAGGAATGTGAAGCAAAGTCCAGGAATATAAATGCACTGTTGGAATGTAAAGCACAGTGAAGGAATGTAAAACACAGTGAAGGAATGTAAAGCACAGTGAAGGAATGAAAATGCACTGTAGGAGTGTAAACCACAGTGCAGGATTGTAAAATGCAGTGTCGGAATGTAACGCACAGTGTAGGAATGTGAAGCAAAGTCCAGGAATATAAATGCACTGTTGGAATGTAAAGCACAGTGAAGGAATGTAAAACACAGTGAGGGAATGTAAAATGCACTGTAGGAATGTAAAGCACTGTGAAGCAATGTAAAGTATACTGAAGGAATGTAAAGCACAGTGAAGGAATGAAAATGCACTGTAGGAGTGTAAACCACAGTGCAGGATTGTAAAATGCAGTGTCGGAATGTAACGCACAGTGTAGGAATGTGAAGCAAAGTCCAGGAATATAAATGCACTGTTGGAATGTAAAGCACAGTGAAGGAATGTAAAACACAGTGAGGGAATGTAAAATGCACTGTCAGAATGTAAAGCACTGTGAAGCAATGTAAAGTATACTGAAGGAATGTAAAGCACAGTGAAGGAATGAAAATGCACTGTAGGAGTGTAAACCACAGTGCAGGATTGTAAAATGCAGTGTCGGAATGTAACGCACAGTGTAGGAATGTGAAGCAAAGTCTAGGAATGTAAAATGCACTTTTAGGAATGCAAAGCACAGTGAAGGAATGTAAAATGCATTGTAGGAATGTAAAGCACACTGTAGGAATTTAAAGCACAGTGTAGGAATTTAAAGCATATTGAAGTAATGTAAACACAGTGAAGGAATGTAAAATTCCCTGTAGGCGTGTAAAGCACTGTGTGCGAATGCAAAGTAAAGCCTAGGAATATAAATGCACTGGAGGAATTTAAAGCACAGTGTAGGAATTAAAATGCCCTGCAGGAATGTAAAGCTCAGTGTGTAAATGGAAGCACAGGGTAGGAATGTAAAGCACAGAGAAGCAATATAAAATGTACTGTAAGAATGAAAAGCACAGGGGCGGAATATAAAGCACTGTGTTGGAATGTAAAGCACAGTGTTGGAATGTAAAGCACAGTGTTGGAATGTAAAGCACAATCGAGGAATGTAAAATGTTAAGCACAGTGAAGGAATGAAAAGCGCACAGTTCGCAATTTAACGCACAGAGTAGGAGTGTAAAGCACAGTTTAGGAATATAACGCACAGTGTAGCAATGTAATGCACAGTGTAGGACTGAAAAGCACAGTCTTGGAATGTAAAATGCACTGTAGGAATGTAACGCACAGAGTAGGAGTGTAAAGCACAGTGTGGGGATGTAAAATGCATTGTAGGAATGTTCAGCACAGTGAAGGAATTTAAGCACAGTTTAGGAATATAACACACAGTGTAGGAATGTAAAGCACAGTCTAGGAATGTAAATGCACTGTTGGAATGTAAAGCACAGTGTAGGATTGTAAAGCACAGTCTAGGAATGTAAAATACACAGTAGGAATGTAAAGCACAGTGAAGGAATGTAAAGCACAGTTTAGGAATGTAATGCACAGTGTAGGAATGTAAAGCACAGTTTAGGAATGTAATGCACAGTGTAGGAATTTAAAGCAAAGTCCAGGAATATAAATGCACTGTTGGAATGTAAAGCACAGTGAAGGAATGTAAAACACAGTGAGGGAATGTAAAATGCACTGTTGGAATGTAAAGCACTGTGTCGCAATGTAAAGTATACTGAAGGAATGTAAAGCACAGTGAAGGAATGAAAATGCACTGTAGGAGTGTAAATCACAGTGCAGGATTGTAAAATGCAGTGTCGGAATGTAAAGCACAGTGTAGGAATTTAAAATGCACTGTTGGAATGTAAAACACAGTGAAGGAATGTAACGCACAGTGTAGGAATTTAAAGCAAAGTCTAGGAATGTAAATGCACTGTTGGAATGTAAAGCACAGTGAGGGAATGTAAAATGCACTGTCAGAATGTAAAGCACAGTGAAGGAATGAAAACGCACTGTACGAGTGTAAGTCACAGTGCAGGATTGTAAAATGCAGTGTCGGAAGGTAAAGCACAGTGTAGTAATGTAAAGCACAATGAAGGAATGTAAAGCACAGTATAGGAATGTAAAGCACTGTCTAGGAATTTCAAATGCACTGTCGGGATGTAAAGCACAGGTCAAGAATGTAAAATGCACTGTAGGAATTTAAAGTGCTCTCCAGGAATGTAAAATACACTGTAGGAATGTAAAGCACAGTGAAGAAATGTAAAGCACAGTGTAGGAATGTAAAGCACAGTATAGGAATGTAAAATGCCCATTAGGAATGTAAAGCACAACGAAGAAATGTAAAGCACAGGTTAGGAATGTGAAATGCCCTCTAGGAATGTAAAGCACAGTGAAGGAATGTAAAATTCCCTGTAGGAGTGTAGAGCACTATGTGAGAATGCAGAGTAAAGCCTAGGAATATAAATGCACTGGAGGAATTTAAAGCACAGTGTAGGAATTAAAATGCCCTGCAGCAATGTAAAGCTCAGTGTGTAAATGGAAGCACAGGGTAGGAATGTAAAGCACAGAGAAGCAATATAAAATGTACTGGAAGAGTGAAAAGCACAGGGGCGGAATATAAAGCACTGTGTTGGAATGTAAAGCACAGTGTTGGAATGTAAAGCACAAGGTAGGAATGTAAAGCACAGAGAAGCAATATAAATTGTACTGTAGGAATGTATAGCACAGGGGCGGAATATAAAGCACTGTGTTGGAATGTAAAGCACAGCTTGGGAGTGTAAAGCACAGTGAAGGAATGCAAAACATAGTGTAGGAATGTAAAATGCACTCTTGGAATGTAAAGCACAGTGTAGGAATGTAAGGCAAAGTCTAGGAATGTACAATACACTGTAGGAATGTAAAGCGCAGTGAAGGAATTTAAAATGCACTGCAGGAATGGAAAAAAGACTTTGGGAATGTAAAGCACAGTGTCGGAAGGTATAGCACAGTGTTGGAATGTAAAGCACATGTTAGGAATGTAAAATGCACTGTAGGAATTTAAAGCACAGTGTAGGAATATAAAATTCACTGTTGGAATGTAAGGCACAGAAATGGAATGTAAAATGCACTGCAGGAATGTAAAATACACTTTAGGAATGTAAAGCACTGTGCAGCAATGTGAAGCACAGCGAAGGAATGTAAAGCATAGGGACGGAATGTAAAGCACAAGTTAGGAATGTAAAATGCACAGTTGAAATGTAAAATGCACTGTAGGAATGTAAAGCACAGTGTAGGAAGGTAAAGCACAACAAAGGAATGTTTGGCAGACTGAAGGAAGGTAAAGCACAGTGAAGGAAATAAAAGCACACTGAATGAATTTAAGGCACGGTGTAGGAATGTAAAACAATGTGAAGGAATATAATGCACAGAGTAAGAATATAAAATACAGTGAAGGAATGTAAAGCCTACCGTAGGTATGTAAAGTGCAATGTAGGAATGTAAACACAGTGATGGAAGGTAAAATTCCCTGTTGGAGTGTAAACCACTGTGTGAGAATGCAAAGTAAAGCCTAGGAATATAAAATGCACTGTAGGAATTTAAAGCACAGTGTAGGAATTAAAATGCACTGTAGGAATGTAAAATGGACGGTAGTATGTAAAGCACAGTGAAGGAATGTAAAATGCCCTGCAGGAATGTAAAACTCAGTGTGCAAATGGGAAGCAGCAGGGTAGGAATGTAAAGCACAGAAAAGCAATATAAAATGTACTGTAGGAATGAAAAGCACAGGGGCGGAATATAAAGCATTGTGTTGGAATGTAAAGCACAGTGAAGGAATGTAAAATACAGTGAAGGAATGTAAAATGCACTGTAGGAATGGAAGGCACAGTGTAGGAATGTAAAGCACGTTGAAGGAATGTAAATCACAGTGTAGGAATGTAAAGCACTCTGTAGCAATGTAAAATGCACTGTCGGATTGTAAAGCACAGTGCAGGAATATAAAATTCACTGTAGGAATTTAAAGCACTGTCCAGGAATGTAAAATGCACTGTAGGAATGTAAAGCAATTATAGGAATGTAAAATGCACTGTAGGAATGTAAAGCAATGATAGGAATGTAAACTGCACTGCAGGAATGTAAAGCAATTATAGGAATGTAAAATGCACTGTAGGAATGTAAAGCACAGTGTAGGAATATAAAATGCACTGTAGGAATTTAAAGCACTGTCCAGGAATGTAAACTGCACTGTAGGAATATAAAGCAATGATAGGAATGTAAAATACACTATAGGAATGTAAAGCAATTATAGGAATGTAAAATGCACTGTAGGAATGCAAAGCACAGTGTAGGAATATAAAATGCACTGTAGGAATATAAAGCAATGATAGGAATGTAAAATGCACTGTAGGAATGTAAAGCAATTATAGGAATGTAAAATGCACTGTAGAAATGTAAAGCAATTATAGGAATGTAAAATGTACTGTAGGAATGTAAAGCAATTATAGGAATGTAAAATGCACTGTAGAAATGTAAAGCAATTATAGGAATGCAAAATGCACTGTAGGAATGCAAAGCACAGTGTAGGAATATAAAATGCACTGTAGGAATTTAAAGCACTGTCCAGGAATGTAAACTGCACTGTAGGAATATAAAGCAATGATAGGAATGTAAAATGCACTGTAGGAATGTAAAGCAATTATAGGAATGTAAAATGCAATGTTAGAATGTAAAGCAATGATAGGAATGTAAAATGCACTGTAGGAATGTAAAGCACTGTCCAGGAATGTAAACTGCACTGTAGGAATATAAAGCAATGATAGGAATGTAAAATGCACTGTAGGAATGTAAAGCAATGATAGGAATGTAAAATGCACTTTAGGAATGTAAAGCAATTATAGGAATGTAAAATGCACTGTAGGAATGTAAAGCAATGATAGGAATGTAAAGCACTGTCCAGGAATGTAAACTGCACTGTAGGAATATAAAGCAATGATAGGAATGTAAACTGCACTGTAGGAATATAAAGCAATGATAGGAATGTAAAATGCACTGTAGGAATGTAAAGCAATTATAGGAATATAAAATGCACTGTAGGAATGTAAAGCACTGTCCAGGAATGTAAACTGCACTGTAGGAATATAAAGCAATGATAGGAATGTAAAATGCACTGTAGGAATGTAAAGCAATTATAGGAATGTAAAATGCACTGTAGGAATATAAAGCAATGATAGGAATGTAAAATGCACTGTAGGAATGTAAAGCAATTATAGGAATGTAAAATGCACTGTAGGAATGTAAAGCACTGTCCAGGAATGTAAACTGCACTGTAGGAATATAAAGCAATGATAGGAATGTAAAATGCACTGCAGGAATGTAAAGCAATTATAGGAATGTAAAATGCACTGTAGGAATATAAAGCAATGATAGGAATGTAAAATGCACTGTTGGAATGTAAATCAATTATAGGAATGTAAAATGCACTGTAGGAATGTAAAGCACTGTCCAGGAATGTAAACTGCACTGTAGGAATATAAAGCAATGATAGGAATGTAAAATGCACTGTTGGAATGTAAAGCAATTATAGGAATGTAAAATGCACTGTAGGAATGTAAAGCACAGTGTAGGAATATAAAATTCACTGTAGGAATTTAAAGCACTGTCCAGGAATGTAAACTGCACTGTAGGAATATAAAGCAATGATAGGAATGTAAAATGCACTGTAGGAATATAAAGCAATGATAGGAATGTAAAATGCAGTGTAGGAATGTAAAGCAATGATAGGAATGTAAAATGCAGTGTAGGAATGTAAAGCAATGATAGGAATGTAAAATGCAGTGTAGGAATATAAAGCAATGATAGGAATGTAAAATGCAGTGTAGGAATGTAAAGCAATGATAGGAATGTAAAATGCAGTGTAGGAATATAAAGCAATGATAGGAATGTAAAATGCAGTGTAGGAATGTAAAGCAATGATAGGAATGTAAAATGCACTGTAGGAATATAAAGCAATTATAGGAATGTAAAATGCACTGTAGGAATGTAAAGCACTGTCCAGGAATGTAAACTGCACTGTAGGAATGTAAAGCAATGATAGGAATGTAAACTGCACTGTAGGAATGTAAAGCAATGATAGGAATGTAAAATGCAGTGTAGGAATGTAAAGCAATAATAGGAATGTAAAATGCACTGTAGGAATGTAAAGCAATGATAGGAATGTAAAATGCACTGTAGGAATGTAAAGCAATGATAGGAATGTAAAATGCACTGTAGGAATATAAAGCAATTATAGGAATGTAAACTGCACTGTAGGAATATAAAGCAATGATAGGAATGTAAAATGCACTGTAGGAATGTAAAGCAATTATAGGAATGTAAAATGCACTGTAGGAATATAAAGCAATGATAGGAATGTAAAATGCACTGTAGGAATGTAAAGCAATTATAGGAATGTAAAATGCACTGTAGGAATGTAAAGCACTGTCCAGGAATGTAAACTGCACTGGAGGAATATAAAGCAATGATAGGAATGTAAAATGCACTGTAGGGATGTAAAGCAATTATAGGAATGTAAAATGCACTGTAGGAATGTAAAGCACTGTCCAGGAATGTAAACTGCACTGTAGGAATATAAAGCAATGATAGGAATGTAAAATGCACTGTAGGAATATAAAGCAATTATAGGAATGTAAACTGCACTGTAGGAATATAAAGCAATGATAGGAATGTAAAATGCACTGTAGGAATGTAAAGCAATTATAGGAATATAAAATGCACTGTAGGAATGTAAAGCACTGTCCAGGAATGTAAACTGCACTGTAGGAATATAAAGCAATGATAGGAATGTAAAATGCACTGTAGGAATGTAAAGCAATTATAGGAATGTAAAATGCACTGTAGGAATATAAAGCAATGATAGGAATGTAAAATGCACTGTAGGAATGTAAAGCAATTATAGGAATGTAAAATGCACTGTAGGAATGTAAAGCACTGTCCAGGAATGTAAACTGCACTGTAGGAATATAAAGCAATGATAGGAATGTAAAATGCACTGCAGGAATGTAAAGCAATTATAGGAATTTAAAATGCACTGTAGGAATATAAAGCAATGATAGGAATGTAAAATGCACTGTTGGAATGTAAAGCAATTATAGGAATGTAAAATGCACTGTAGGAATGTAAAGCACTGTCCAGGAATGTAAACTGCACTGTAGGAATATAAAGCAATGATAGGAATGTAAAATGCACTGTTGGAATGTAAAGCAATTATAGGAATGTAAAATGCACTGTAGGAATGTAAAGCACAGTGTAGGAATATAAAATTCACTGTAGGAATTTAAAGCACTGTCCAGGAATGTAAACTGCACTGTAGGAATATAAAGCAATGATAGGAATGTAAAATGCACTGTAGGAATATAAAGCAATGATAGGAATGTAAAATGCAGTGTAGGAATGTAAAGCAATGATAGGAATGTAAAATGCAGTGTAGGAATGTAAAGCAATGATAGGAATGTAAAATGCAGTGAAGGAATATAAAGCAATGATAGGAATGTAAAATGCAGTGTCGGAATGTAAAGCAATGATAGGAATGTAAAATGCAGTGTAGGAATATAAAGCAATGATAGGAATGTAAAATGCAGTGTAGGAATGTAAAGCAATGATAGGAATGTAAAATGCACTGTAGGAATATAAAGCAATTATAGGAATGTAAAATGCACTGTAGGAATGTAAAGCACTGTCCAGGAATGTAAACTGCACTGTAGGAATGTAAAGCAATGATAGGAATGTAAACTGCACTGTAGGAATGTAAAGCAATGATAGGAATGTAAAATGCAGTGTAGGAATGGAAAGCAATGATAGGAATGTAAACTGCACTGTAGGAATGTAAAGCAATGATAGGAATGTAAAATGCACTGTAGGAATGTAAAGCAATGATAGGAATGTAAAATGCACTGTAGGAATGTAAAGCAATGATAGGAATGTAAAATGCACTGTAGGAATATAAAGCAATTATAGGAATGTAAACTGCACTGTAGGAATATAAAGCAATGATAGGAATGTAAAATGCACTGTCGGAATGTAAAGCAATTATAGGAATGTAAAATGCACTGCAGGAATGTAAAGCAATTATAGGAATGTAAAATGCACTGTAGGAATATAAAGCAATGATAGGAATGTAAAATGCACTGTAGGAATGTAAAATGCACTGTAGGAATGTAAAGCACTGTCCAGGAATGTAAACTGCACTGTAGGAATATAAAGCAATGATAGGAATGTAAAATGCACTGTAGGGATGTAAAGCAATTATAGGAATGTAAAATGCACTGTAGGAATGTAAAGCACTGTCCAGGAATGTAAACTGCACTGTAGGAATGTAAAGCAATGATAGGAATGTAAACTGCACTGTAGGAATGTAAAGCAATGATAGGAATGTAAAATGCAGTGTAGGAATGTAAAGCAATGATAGGAATGTAAACTGCACTGTAGGAATGTAAAGCAATGATAGGAATGTAAAATGCACTGTAGGAATGTAAAGCAATGATAGGAATGTAAAATGCACTGTAGGAATGTAAAGCAATGATAGGAATGTAAAATGCACGGTAGGAATATAAAGCAATTATAGGAATGTAAACTGCACTGTAGGAATATAAAGCAATGATAGGAATGTAAAATGCACTGTAGGAATGTAAAGCAATTATAGGAATGTAAAATGCACTGTAGGAATGTAAAGCAATTATAGGAATGTAAAATGCACTGTAGGAATATAAAGCAATGATAGGAATGTAAAATGCACTGTAGGGATGTAAAGCAATTATAGGAATGTAAAATGCACTGTAGGAATATAAAGCAATGATAGGAATGTAAAATGCAGTGTAGGAATGTAAAGCAATGATAGGAATGTAAAATGCACTGTAGGAATATAAAGCAATTATAGGAATGTAAAATGCACTGTAGGAATGTAAAGCACTGTCCAGGAATGTAAACTGCACTGTAGGAATATAAAGCAATGATAGGAATGTAAAATGCAATGTAGGAATATAAAGCAATTATAGGAATGTAAACTGCACTGTAGGAATATAAAGCAATGATAGGAATGTAAAATGCACTGTAGGAATGTAAAGCAATTATAGGAATATAAAATGCACTGTAGGAATGTAAAGCACTGTCCAGGAATGTAAACTGCACTGTAGGAATATAAAGCAATGATAGGAATGTAAAATGCACTGTAGGAATGTAAAGCAATTATAGGAATGTAAAATGCACTGTAGGAATATAAAGCAATGATAGGAATGTAAAATGCACTGTAGGAATGTAAAGCAATTATAGGAATGTAAAATGCACTGTAGGAATGTAAAGCACTGTCCAGGAATGTAAACTGCACTGTAGGAATATAAAGCAATGATAGGAATGTAAAATGCACTGCAGGAATGTAAAGCAATTATAGGAATTTAAAATGCACTGTAGGAATATAAAGCAATGATAGGAATGTAAAATGCACTGTTGGAATGTAAAGCAATTATAGGAATGTAAAATGCACTGTAGGAATGTAAAGCACTGTCCAGGAATGTAAACTGCACTGTAGGAATATAAAGCAATGATAGGAATGTAAAATGCACTGTTGGAATGTAAAGCAATTATAGGAATGTAAAATGCACTGTAGGAATGTAAAGCACAGTGTAGGAATATAAAATTCACTGTAGGAATTTAAAGCACTGTCCAGGAATGTAAACTGCACTGTAGGAATATAAAGCAATGATAGGAATGTAAAATGCACTGTAGGAATATAAAGCAATGATAGGAATGTAAAATGCAGTGTAGGAATGTAAAGCAATGATAGGAATGTAAAATGCAGTGTAGGAATGTAAAGCAATGATAGGAATGTAAAATGCAGTGAAGGAATATAAAGCAATGATAGGAATGTAAAATGCAGTGTCGGAATGTAAAGCAATGATAGGAATGTAAAATGCAGTGTAGGAATATAAAGCAATGATAGGAATGTAAAATGCAGTGTAGGAATGTAAAGCAATGATAGGAATGTAAAATGCACTGTAGGAATATAAAGCAATTATAGGAATGTAAAATGCACTGTAGGAATGTAAAGCACTGTCCAGGAATGTAAACTGCACTGTAGGAATGTAAAGCAATGATAGGAATGTAAACTGCACTGTAGGAATGTAAAGCAATGATAGGAATGTAAAATGCAGTGTAGGAATGGAAAGCAATGATAGGAATGTAAACTGCACTGTAGGAATGTAAAGCAATGATAGGAATGTAAAATGCACTGTAGGAATGTAAAGCAATGATAGGAATGTAAAATGCACTGTAGGAATGTAAAGCAATGATAGGAATGTAAAATGCACTGTAGGAATATAAAGCAATTATAGGAATGTAAACTGCACTGTAGGAATATAAAGCAATGATAGGAATGTAAAATGCACTGTCGGAATGTAAAGCAATTATAGGAATGTAAAATGCACTGCAGGAATGTAAAGCAATTATAGGAATGTAAAATGCACTGTAGGAATATAAAGCAATGATAGGAATGTAAAATGCACTGTAGGAATGTAAAATGCACTGTAGGAATGTAAAGCACTGTCCAGGAATGTAAACTGCACTGTAGGAATATAAAGCAATGATAGGAATGTAAAATGCACTGTAGGGATGTAAAGCAATTATAGGAATGTAAAATGCACTGTAGGAATGTAAAGCACTGTCCAGGAATGTAAACTGCACTGTAGGAATGTAAAGCAATGATAGGAATGTAAACTGCACTGTAGGAATGTAAAGCAATGATAGGAATGTAAAATGCAGTGTAGGAATGTAAAGCAATGATAGGAATGTAAACTGCACTGTAGGAATGTAAAGCAATGATAGGAATGTAAAATGCACTGTAGGAATGTAAAGCAATGATAGGAATGTAAAATGCACTGTAGGAATGTAAAGCAATGATAGGAATGTAAAATGCACTGTAGGAATATAAAGCAATTATAGGAATGTAAACTGCACTGTAGGAATATAAAGCAATGATAGGAATGTAAAATGCACTGTAGGAATGTAAAGCAATTATAGGAATGTAAAATGCACTGTAGGAATGTAAAGCAATTATAGGAATGTAAAATGCACTGTAGGAATATAAAGCAATGATAGGAATGTAAAATGCACTGTAGGGATGTAAAGCAATTATAGGAATGTAAAATGCACTGTAGGAATATAAAGCAATGATAGGAATGTAAAATGCAGTGTAGGAATGTAAAGCAATGATAGGAATGTAAAATGCACTGTAGGAATATAAAGCAATTATAGGAATGTAAAATGCACTGTAGGAATGTAAAGCACTGTCCAGGAATGTAAACTGCACTGTAGGAATGTAAAGCAATGATAGGAATGTAAACTGCACTGTAGGAATGTAAAGCAATGATAGGAATGTAAAATGCAGTGTAGGAATGTAAAGCAATGATAGGAATGTAAACTGCACTGTAGGAATGTAAAGCAATGATAGGAATGTAAAATGCACTGTAGGAATGTAAAGCAATGATAGGAATGTAAAATGCACTGTAGGAATGTAAAGCAATGATAGGAATGTAAAATGCACTGTAGGAATATAAAGCAATTATAGGAATGTAAACTGCACTGTAGGAATATAAAGCAATGATAGGAATGTAAAATGCACTGTCGGAATGTAAAGCAATTATAGGAATGTAAAATGCACTGCAGGAATGTAAAGCAATTATAGGAATGTAAAATGCACTGTAGGAATATAAAGCAATGATAGGAATGTAAAATGCACTGTAGGAATGTAAAATGCACTGTAGGAATGTAAAGCACTGTCCAGGAATGTAAACTGCACTGTAGGAATATAAAGCAATGATAGGAATGTAAAATGCACTGTAGGGATGTAAAGCAATTATAGGAATGTAAAATGCACTGTAGGAATGTAAAGCACTGTCCAGGAATGTAAACTGCACTGTAGGAATGTAAAGCAATGATAGGAATGTAAACTGCACTGTAGGAATGTAAAGCAATGATAGGAATGTAAAATGCAGTGTAGGAATGTAAAGCAATGATAGGAATGTAAACTGCACTGTAGGAATGTAAAGCAATGATAGGAATGTAAAATGCACTGTAGGAATGTAAAGCAATGATAGGAATGTAAAATGCACTGTAGGAATGTAAAGCAATGATAGGAATGTAAAATGCACTGTAGGAATGTAAAGCACTGTCCAGGAATGTAAACTGCACTGTAGGAATATAAAGCAATGATAGGAATGTAAAATGCACTGCAGGAATGTAAAGCAATTATAGGAATGTAAAATGCACTGTAGGAATATAAAGCAATGATAGGAATGTAAAATGCACTGTTGGAATGTAAAGCAATTATAGGAATGTAAAATGCACTGTAGGAATGTAAAGCACTGTCCAGGAATGTAAACTGCACTGTAGGAATATAAAGCAATGATAGGAATGTAAAATGCACTGTTGGAATGTAAAGCAATTATAGGAATGTAAAATGCACTGTAGGAATGTAAAGCACAGTGTAGGAATATAAAATTCACTGTAGGAATTTAAAGCACTGTCCAGGAATGTAAACTGCACTGTAGGAATATAAAGCAATGATAGGAATGTAAAATGCACTGTAGGAATATAAAGCAATGATAGGAATGTAAAATGCAGTGTAGGAATGTAAAGCAATGATAGGAATGTAAAATGCAGTGTAGGAATGTAAAGCAATGATAGGAATGTAAAATGCAGTGTAGGAATATAAAGCAATGATAGGAATGTAAAATGCAGTGTAGGAATGTAAAGCAATGATAGGAATGTAAAATGCAGTGTAGGAATATAAAGCAATGATAGGAATGTAAAATGCAGTGTAGGAATGTAAAGCAATGATAGGAATGTAAAATGCACTGTAGGAATATAAAGCAATTATAGGAATGTAAAATGCACTGTAGGAATGTAAAGCACTGTCCAGGAATGTAAACTGCACTGTAGGAATGTAAAGCAATGATAGGAATGTAAACTGCACTGTAGGAATGTAAAGCAATGATAGGAATGTAAAATGCAGTGTAGGAATGTAAAGCAATGATAGGAATGTAAACTGCACTGTAGGAATGTAAAGCAATGATAGGAATGTAAAATGCACTGTAGGAATGTAAAGCAATGATAGGAATGTAAAATGCACTGTAGGAATGTAAAGCAATGATAGGAATGTAAAATGCACTGTAGGAATATAAAGCAATTATAGGAATGTAAACTGCACTGTAGGAATATAAAGCAATGATAGGAATGTAAAATGCACTGTAGGAATGTAAAGCAATTATAGGAATGTAAAATGCACTGTCGGAATATAAAGCAATGATAGGAATGTAAAATGCACTGTAGGAATGTAAAGCAATTATAGGAATGTAAAATGCACTGTAGGAATGTAAAGCACTGTCCAGGAATGTAAACTGCACTGGAGGAATATAAAGCAATGATAGGAATGTAAAATGCACTGTAGGGATGTAAAGCAATTATAGGAATGTAAAATGCACTGTAGGAATGTAAAGCACTGTCCAGGAATGTAAACTGCACTGTAGGAATATAAAGCAATGATAGGAATGTAAAATGCACTTTAGGAATATAAAGCAATTATAGGAATGTAAACTGCACTGTAGGAATATAAAGCAATGATAGGAATGTAAAATGCACTGTAGGAATGTAAAGCAATTATAGGAATATAAAATGCACTGTAGGAATGTAAAGCACTGTCCAGGAATGTAAACTGCACTGTAGGAATATAAAGCAATGATAGGAATGTAAAATGCACTGTAGGAATGTAAAGCAATTATAGGAATGTAAAATGCACTGTAGGAATATAAAGCAATGATAGGAATGTAAAATGCACTGTAGGAATGTAAAGCAATTATAGGAATGTAAAATGCACTGTAGGAATGTAAAGCACTGTCCAGGAATGTAAACTGCACTGTAGGAATATAAAGCAATGATAGGAATGTAAAATGCACTGCAGGAATGTAAAGCAATTATAGGAATGTAAAATGCACTGTAGGAATATAAAGCAATGATAGGAATGTAAAATGCACTGTTGGAATGTAAAGCAATTATAGGAATGTAAAATGCACTGTAGGAATGTAAAGCACTGTCCAGGAATGTAAACTGCACTGTAGGAATATAAAGCAATGATAGGAATGTAAAATGCACTGTTGGAATGTAAAGCAATTATAGGAATGTAAAATGCACTGTAGGAATGTAAAGCACAGTGTAGGAATATAAAATTCACTGTAGGAATTTAAAGCACTGTCCAGGAATGTAAACTGCACTGTAGGAATATAAAGCAATGATAGGAATGTAAAATGCACTGTAGGAATATAAAGCAATGATAGGAATGTAAAATGCAGTGTAGGAATGTAAAGCAATGATAGGAATGTAAAATGCAGTGTAGGAATGTAAAGCAATGATAGGAATGTAAAATGCAGTGAAGGAATATAAAGCAATGATAGGAATGTAAAATGCAGTGTCGGAATGTAAAGCAATGATAGGAATGTAAAATGCAGTGTAGGAATATAAAGCAATGATAGGAATGTAAAATGCAGTGTAGGAATGTAAAGCAATGATAGGAATGTAAAATGCACTGTAGGAATATAAAGCAATTATAGGAATGTAAAATGCACTGTAGGAATGTAAAGCACTGTCCAGGAATGTAAACTGCACTGTAGGAATGTAAAGCAATGATAGGAATGTAAACTGCACTGTAGGAATGTAAAGCAATGATAGGAATGTAAAATGCAGTGTAGGAATGTAAAGCAATGATAGGAATGTAAACTGCACTGTAGGAATGTAAAGCAATGATAGGAATGTAAAATGCACTGTAGGAATGTAAAGCAATGATAGGAATGTAAAATGCACTGTAGGAATGTAAAGCAATGATAGGAATGTAAAATGCACTGTAGGAATATAAAGCAATTATAGGAATGTAAACTGCACTGTAGGAATATAAAGCAATGATAGGAATGTAAAATGCACTGTCGGAATGTAAAGCAATTATAGGAATGTAAAATGCACTGCAGGAATGTAAAGCAATTATAGGAATGTAAAATGCACTGTAGGAATATAAAGCAATGATAGGAATGTAAAATGCACTGTAGGAATGTAAAATGCACTGTAGGAATGTAAAGCACTGTCCAGGAATGTAAACTGCACTGTAGGAATATAAAGCAATGATAGGAATGTAAAATGCACTGTAGGGATGTAAAGCAATTATAGGAATGTAAAATGCACTGTAGGAATGTAAAGCACTGTCCAGGAATGTAAACTGCACTGTAGGAATGTAAAGCAATGATAGGAATGTAAAATGCAGTGTAGGAATATAAAGCAATGATAGGAATGTAAAATGCAGTGTAGGAATGTAAAGCAATGATAGGAATGTAAAATGCAGTGTAGGAATATAAAGCAATGATAGGAATGTAAAATGCAGTGTAGGAATGTAAAGCAATGATAGGAATGTAAAATGCACAGTAGGAATATAAAGCAATTATAGGAATGTAAAATGCACTGTAGGAATGTAAAGCACTGTCCAGGAATGTAAACTGCACTGTAGGAATGTAAAGCAATGATAGGAATGTAAACTGCACTGTAGGAATGTAAAGCAATGATAGGAATGTAAAATGCAGTGTAGGAATGTAAAGCAATGATAGGAATGTAAACTGCACTGTAGGAATGTAAAGCAATGATAGGAATGTAAAATGCACTGTAGGAATGTAAAGCAATGATAGGAATGTAAAATGCACTGTAGGAATGTAAAGCAATGATAGGAATGTAAAATGCACTGTAGGAATATAAAGCAATTATAGGAATGTAAACTGCACTGTAGGAATATAAAGCAATGATAGGAATGTAAAATGCACTGTAGCAATGTAAAGCAATTATAGGAATGTAAAATGCACTGTAGGAATATAAAGCAATGATAGGAATGTAAAATGCACTGTAGGAATGTAAAGCAATTATAGGAATGTAAAATGCACTGTAGGAATGTAAAGCACTGTCCAGGAATGTAAACTGCACTGGAGGAATATAAAGCAATGATAGGAATGTAAAATGCACTGTAGGGATGTAAAGCAATTATAGGAATGTAAAATGCACTGTAGGAATGTAAAGCACTGTCCAGGAATGTAAACTGCACTGTAGGAATATAAAGCAATGATAGGAATGTAAAATGCACTTTAGGAATATAAAGCAATTATAGGAATGTAAACTGCACTGTAGGAATATAAAGCAATGATAGGAATGTAAAATGCACTGTAGGAATGTAAAGCAATTATAGGAATATAAAATGCACTGTAGGAATGTAAAGCACTGTCCAGGAATGTAAACTGCACTGTAGGAATATAAAGCAATGATAGGAATGTAAAATGCACTGTAGGAATGTAAAGCAATTATAGGAATGTAAAATGCACTGTAGGAATATAAAGCAATGATAGGAATGTAAAATGCACTGTAGGAATGTAAAGCAATTATAGGAATGTAAAATGCACTGTAGGAATGTAAAGCACTGTCCAGGAATGTAAACTGCACTGTAGGAATATAAAGCAATGATAGGAATGTAAAATGCACTGCAGGAATGTAAAGCAATTATAGGAATGTAAAATGCACTGTAGGAATATAAAGCAATGATAGGAATGTAAAATGCACTGTTGGAATGTAAAGCAATTATAGGAATGTAAAATGCACTGTAGGAATGTAAAGCACTGTCCAGGAATGTAAACTGCACTGTAGGAATATAAAGCAATGATAGGAATGTAAAATGCACTGTTGGAATGTAAAGCAATTATAGGAATGTAAAATGCACTGTAGGAATGTAAAGCACAGTGTAGGAATATAAAATTCACTGTAGGAATTTAAAGCACTGTCCAGGAATGTAAACTGCACTGTAGGAATATAAAGCAATGATAGGAATGTAAAATGCACTGTAGGAATATAAAGCAATGATAGGAATGTAAAATGCAGTGTAGGAATGTAAAGCAATGATAGGAATGTAAAATGCAGTGTAGGAATGTAAAGCAATGATAGGAATGTAAAATGCAGTGAAGGAATATAAAGCAATGATAGGAATGTAAAATGCAGTGTCGGAATGTAAAGCAATGATAGGAATGTAAAATGCAGTGTAGGAATATAAAGCAATGATAGGAATGTAAAATGCAGTGTAGGAATGTAAAGCAATGATAGGAATGTAAAATGCACTGTAGGAATATAAAGCAATTATAGGAATGTAAAATGCACTGTAGGAATGTAAAGCACTGTCCAGGAATGTAAACTGCACTGTAGGAATGTAAAGCAATGATAGGAATGTAAACTGCACTGTAGGAATGTAAAGCAATGATAGGAATGTAAAATGCAGTGTAGGAATGTAAAGCAATGATAGGAATGTAAACTGCACTGTAGGAATGTAAAGCAATGATAGGAATGTAAAATGCACTGTAGGAATGTAAAGCAATGATAGGAATGTAAAATGCACTGTAGGAATGTAAAGCAATGATAGGAATGTAAAATGCACTGTAGGAATATAAAGCAATTATAGGAATGTAAACTGCACTGTAGGAATATAAAGCAATGATAGGAATGTAAAATGCACTGTCGGAATGTAAAGCAATTATAGGAATGTAAAATGCACTGCAGGAATGTAAAGCAATTATAGGAATGTAAAATGCACTGTAGGAATATAAAGCAATGATAGGAATGTAAAATGCACTGTAGGAATGTAAAATGCACTGTAGGAATGTAAAGCACTGTCCAGGAATGTAAACTGCACTGTAGGAATATAAAGCAATGATAGGAATGTAAAATGCACTGTAGGGATGTAAAGCAATTATAGGAATGTAAAATGCACTGTAGGAATGTAAAGCACTGTCCAGGAATGTAAACTGCACTGTAGGAATGTAAAGCAATGATAGGAATGTAAACTGCACTGTAGGAATGTAAAGCAATGATAGGAATGTAAAATGCAGTGTAGGAATGTAAAGCAATGATAGGAATGTAAACTGCACTGTAGGAATGTAAAGCAATGATAGGAATGTAAAATGCACTGTAGGAATGTAAAGCAATGATAGGAATGTAAAATGCACTGTAGGAATGTAAAGCAATGATAGGAATGTAAAATGCACTGTAGGAATATAAAGCAATTATAGGAATGTAAACTGCACTGTAGGAATATAAAGCAATGATAGGAATGTAAAATGCACTGTAGGAATGTAAAGCAATTATAGGAATGTAAAATGCACTGTAGGAATGTAAAGCAATTATAGGAATGTAAAATGCACTGTAGGAATATAAAGCAATGATAGGAATGTAAAATGCACTGTAGGGATGTAAAGCAATTATAGGAATGTAAAATGCACTGTAGGAATATAAAGCAATGATAGGAATGTAAAATGCAGTGTAGGAATGTAAAGCAATGATAGGAATGTAAAATGCACTGTAGGAATATAAAGCAATTATAGGAATGTAAAATGCACTGTAGGAATGTAAAGCACTGTCCAGGAATGTAAACTGCACTGTAGGAATGTAAAGCAATGATAGGAATGTAAACTGCACTGTAGGAATGTAAAGCAATGATAGGAATGTAAAATGCAGTGTAGGAATGTAAAGCAATGATAGGAATGTAAACTGCACTGTAGGAATGTAAAGCAATGATAGGAATGTAAAATGCACTGTAGGAATGTAAAGCAATGATAGGAATGTAAAATGCACTGTAGGAATGTAAAGCAATGATAGGAATGTAAAATGCACTGTAGGAATATAAAGCAATTATAGGAATGTAAACTGCACTGTAGGAATATAAAGCAATGATAGGAATGTAAAATGCACTGTCGGAATGTAAAGCAATTATAGGAATGTAAAATGCACTGCAGGAATGTAAAGCAATTATAGGAATGTAAAATGCACTGTAGGAATATAAAGCAATGATAGGAATGTAAAATGCACTGTAGGAATGTAAAATGCACTGTAGGAATGTAAAGCACTGTCCAGGAATGTAAACTGCACTGTAGGAATATAAAGCAATGATAGGAATGTAAAATGCACTGTAGGGATGTAAAGCAATTATAGGAATGTAAAATGCACTGTAGGAATGTAAAGCACTGTCCAGGAATGTAAACTGCACTGTTGGAATGTAAAGCAATGATAGGAATGTAAACTGCACTGTAGGAATGTAAAGCAATGATAGGAATGTAAAATGCAGTGTAGGAATGTAAAGCAATGATAGGAATGTAAACTGCACTGTAGGAATGTAAAGCAATGATAGGAATGTAAAATGCACTGTAGGAATGTAAAGCAATGATAGGAATGTAAAATGCACTGTAGGAATGTAAAGCAATGATAGGAATGTAAAATGCACTGTAGGAATATAAAGCAATTATAGGAATGTAAACTGCACTGTAGGAATATAAAGCAATGATAGGAATGTAAAATGCACTGTAGGAATGTAAAGCAATTATAGGAATGTAAAATGCACTGGAGGAATATAAAGCAATGATAGGAATGTAAAATGCACTGTAGGAATGTAAAGCAATTATAGGAATGTAAAATGCACTGTAGGAATGTAAAGCAATTACAGGAATGTAAAATGCACTGTAGGAATGTAAAGCACAGTGTAGGAATATAAAATTCACTGTAGGAATTTAAAGCACTGTCCAGGAATGTAAACTGCACTGTCGGAATGTAAAGCACAGTGTAGGAATATAAAATTCACTGTAGGAATTTAAAGCACTGTCCAGGAATGTAAACTGCACTGTAGGAATGTAAAGCAATTATAGGAATGTAAAATGCACTGTAGGAATGTAAAGCACAGGTTAGGAATGTACAATGCACTCTCGGAATGTAAAGCACAGTGTAGGAATATAAAATTCACTGTAGGTATTTAAAGCAATGATAGGAATGTAAATTGCACTGTAGGAATGTAAAGCAATTATAGGAATGTAAATTGCACGGTAGGAATGTAAAGCAATTATAGGAATGTAAACTGCACTGTAGGAATGTAAAGCAATTATAGGAATGTAAACTACACTGCAGGAATGTAAAGCAATTATAGGAATGTAAAATGCACTGTCGGAATGTAAAGCAATTATAGGAATGTAAACTGCACTGTAGGAATGTAAAGCAATTATAGGAATGTAAAATGCACTGTAGGAATGTAAAGCAATTATAGGAATGTAAAATGCACTGTAGGAATGTAAAGCAATTATAGGAATGTAAAATGCACTGTAGGAATATAAAGCAATGATCGGACTGTAAACTGCACTGTCGGAATGTAAAGCAATTATAGGAATGTAAAATGCACTGTAGGAATGTAAAGCAATTATAGGAATGTAAAATGCACTGTAGGAATATAAAGCAATGATCGGAATGTAAACTGCACTGTAGGAATGTAAAGCAATTATAGGAATGTAAAATGCACTGCAGGAATGTAAAGCAATTATAGGAATGTAAAATGCATTGTAGGAATGTAAAGCAATTATAGGAATGTAAACTGCACTGTAGGAATGTAAAGCAATTATAGGAATGTAAAATGCACTGTAGGAATATAAAGCAATGACAGGAATGTAAACTGCACTGTAGGAATATAAAGCAATTATAGGAATGTAAACTGCACTGTCGGAATGTAAAGCAATTATAGGAATGTAAAATGCACTGTAGGAATATAAAGCAATGATAGGAATGTAAACTGCACTGTCGGAATGTAAAGCAATTATAGGAATGTAAAATGCACTGTAGGAATGTAAAGCAATGATAGGAATGTAAAATGCACTGTAGGAATGTAAAGCACAGTGTAGGAATATAAAATTCACTGTAGGAATTTAAAGCACTGTCCAGGAATGTAAACTGCACTGTAGGAATGTAAAGCAATTATAGGAATGTAAAATGCACTGTAGGAATGTAAAGCACAATGAAGGAATGTAAAATGCACTTTAGGAATGTAAAGCACAGTGTAGGAATATAAAATTCACTGTAGGAATTTAAAGCACTGTCCAGGAATGTAAACTGCACTGTAGGAATATAAAGCAATTATAGGAATGTAAACTGCACTGTAGGAATGTAAAGCAATTATAGGAATGTAAAATGCACTGTAGGAATGTAAAGCACAGTGAAGGAATGTAAAATGCACTTTAGGAATGTAAAGCACAGCGTAGGAATATAAAATTCACTGTAGGAATTTAAAGCACTGTCCAGGAATGTAAACTGCACTGTAGGAATGTAAAGCAATGATAGGAATGTAAAATGCACTGTAGGAATGTAAAGCAATTATAGGAATGTAAAATGCACTGTAGGAATGTAAAGCAATGATAGGAATGTAAACTGCACTGTAGGAATGTAAAGCAATGATAGGAATGTAAAATGCACTGTAGGAATGTAAAGCAATGATAGGAATGTAAAATGCACTGTAGGAATATAAAGCAATTATAGGAATGTAAACTGCACTGTAGGAATATAAAGCAATGATAGGAATGTAAAATGCACTGTAGGAATGTAAAGCAATTATAGGAATGTAAAATGCACTGGAGGAATATAAAGCAATGATAGGAATGTAAAATGCACTGTAGGAATGTAAAGCAATTATAGGAATGTAAAATGCACTGTAGGAATGTAAAGCAATTACAGGAATGTAAAATGCACTGTAGGAATGTAAAGCACAGTGTAGGAATATAAAATTCACTGTAGGAATTTAAAGCACTGTCCAGGAATGTAAACTGCACTGTCGGAATGTAAAGCACAGTGTAGGAATATAAAATTCACTGTAGGAATTTAAAGCACTGTCCAGGAATGTAAACTGCACTGTAGGAATGTAAAGCAATTATAGGAATGTAAAATGCACTGTAGGAATGTAAAGCACAGGTTAGGAATGTACAATGCACTCTCGGAATGTAAAGCACAGTGTAGGAATATAAAATTCACTGTAGGTATTTAAAGCAATGATAGGAATGTAAATTGCACCGTAGGAATGTAAAGCAATTATAGGAATGTAAATTGCACGGTAGGAATGTAAAGCAATTATAGGAATGTAAACTGCACTGTAGGAATGTAAAGCAATTATAGGAATGTAAACTGCACTGCAGGAATGTAAAGCAATTATAGGAATGTAAAATGCACTGTCGGAATGTAAAGCAATTATAGGAATGTAAACTGCACTGTAGGAATGTAAAGCAATTATAGGAATGTAAAATGCACTGTAGGAATGTAAAGCAATTATAGGAATGTAAAATGCACTGTAGGAATGTAAAGCAATTATAGGAATGTAAAATGCACTGTAGGAATATAAAGCAATGATCGGACTGTAAACTGCACTGTCGGAATGTAAAGCAATTATAGGAATGTAAAATGCACTGTAGGAATGTAAAGCAATTATAGGAATGTAAAATGCACTGTAGGAATATAAAGCAATGATCGGAATGTAAACTGCACTGTAGGAATGTAAAGCAATTATAGGAATGTAAAATGCACTGCAGGAATGTAAAGCAATTATAGGAATGTAAAATGCATTGTAGGAATGTAAAGCAATTATAGGAATGTAAACTGCACTGTAGGAATGTAAAGCAATTATAGGAATGTAAAATGCACTGTAGGAATATAAAGCAATGACAGGAATGTAAACTGCACTGTAGGAATATAAAGCAATTATAGGAATGTAAACTGCACTGTCGGAATGTAAAGCAATTATAGGAATGTAAAATGCACTGTAGGAATATAAAGCAATGATAGGAATGTAAACTGCACTGTCGGAATGTAAAGCAATTATAGGAATGTAAAATGCACTGTAGGAATGTAAAGCAATGATAGGAATGTAAAATGCACTGTAGGAATGTAAAGCACAGTGTAGGAATATAAAATTCACTGTAGGAATTTAAAGCACTGTCCAGGAATGTAAACTGCACTGTAGGAATGTAAAGCAATTATAGGAATGTAAAATGCACTGTAGGAATGTAAAGCACAATGAAGGAATGTAAAATGCACTTTAGGAATGTAAAGCACAGTGTAGGAATATAAAATTCACTGTAGGAATTTAAAGCACTGTCCAGGAATGTAAACTGCACTGTAGGAATATAAAGCAATTATAGGAATGTAAACTGCACTGTAGGAATGTAAAGCAATTATAGGAATGTAAAATGCACTGTAGGAATGTAAAGCACAGTGAAGGAATGTAAAATGCACTTTAGGAATGTAAAGCACAGCGTAGGAATATAAAATTCACTGTAGGAATTTAAAGCACTGTCCAGGAATGTAAACTGCACTGTAGGAATGTAAAGCAATGATAGGAATGTAAAATGCACTGTAGGAATGTAAAGCAATTATAGGAATGTAAAATGCACTGTAGGAATGTAAAGCAATTATAGGAATGTAAACTGCACTGTAGGAATGTAAAGCAATTTTCGGAATGTAAAATGCACTGTAGGAATGTAAAGCACAGTGAAGGAATGTAAAATGCACTTTAGGAATGTAAAGCACAGTGTAGGAATGTAAAATGCACTTTCGGAATGTAAAGCACAGTGTAGGAATATAAAATTCACTGTAGGAATTTAAAGCACTGTCCAGGAATGTAAACTGCACTGTAGGAATATAAAGCAATGATAGAAATGTACAATGCACTGTAGGAATATAAAGCACAGTGCAGCATTGTAAAGCACAGTGTAGGAGTGTAAAATGCACAGTGTCGGAATGTAAATCACAGTGTATAAATGTAAAGCACAAGGTAGGAATGTAAAGCACAGAGAAGCAATATAAAATGTACTGTAGGAATGAAAAGCACAGGGGCGGAATATAAAGCACTGTGTTGGAATGTAAAGCACAGTGTTGGAATGTAAAGCACAGTGAAGGAATGTAACGCACAGTGTAGGAATGTAAAGCAAAGTCTAGGAATGTAAAATGCACTGTTGGAAGGTAAAGCACAGTGTAGGATTGTAAAATACAGTGTAGGAATGTAATGCACTGTAGGAGTGGAAAGCACAGTGAAGGATTGTAAAATGCACTCAGACTGAAAAGCACAGTGTAATAATGTAAAGCAGAATGAAAGAATGTAAAGCACACTGAAGGAATATAAAGCACAGGTTAGGATTGTAAAATGCACAGTAGGAATGTAAAGCACATTGTAGCAATGTAAAATGTACTGCAGAAATATCAAGCACAGTGTAGGAAGGTAAAATGCACTTTAGGAATGTAAAACACAGTGTAGGAATTTAAAGCACAACGAAGGAATGTAAAGCACAGTGAAGGAATGTAAATCACAGGTTAGGAATGTAAAACGCATTGTAGGAGTTTAAAGCACAGTGAAGGAATGTAAAATGCACTGTAGGAATGTAAAACACAGTGTAGGAATGTAAAGCACAACGAAGGAATGTAAAGCACAGTGAAGGAATGTAAAATGCACTGTAGGAACGTAAAACACAGTGTAGGAATGTAAAGCACAACGAAGGAATGTAAAGCACAGTGAAGGAATGTAAAATGCACTGTAGGAACGTAAAACACAGTGTAGGAATGTAAAGCACAACGAAGGAATGTAAAGCACAGTGAAGGAATGTAAATCACAGGTTAGGAATGTAAAATGCACTGTGGAATGTAATGCGCAGTTTAGGAATGTAAATCACAGTGTAGGAATGTAAAATGCACTGTAGGAATGTGAAGCACTGTGTAGGAATGTAATGCAGAGTGAAGGAATGAAAATGCACTGCAGGAGTGTAAAGCACAGTGAAGGTTTGTAAAATCCACTGTCAGACGACAAAGCACAGTGTAGTAATGTAAAGCATAATGAAAGAAAGTAAAGAACAAGAACAAAGAACAACGAACAAAGAAAATTACAGCACAGGAACAGGCCCTTCGGCCCTCCAAGCCTACGCCGATCCAGATCCTCTATCTAAACATGTCGCCTATTTTCTAAGGGTCTGTATCTCTTTACTTCCTGCCCATTCATGTATCTGTCTAGATACATCTTAAAAGACGCTATCGTACCCGCGTCTACCACCTCCGCTGGCAACGCGTTCCAGGCACCCACCACCCTCTGCATAAAGAACTTTCCACGCATATCCCCTCTAAACTTTTCCCCTCTCACTTTGAACTCGTGATCCCTAGTAATTGAATCCTCCACTCTGGGAAAAAGCTTCTTGCTATCCACCCTGTCTATACCTCTCATGATTTTGTAAACCTCAATCAGGTCCCCACTCAACCTCCGTCTTTCTAATGAAAATAATCCTAATCTACTCAACCTCTCTTCATAGCTAGCGCCCTCCATACCAGGCACCATCCTGGTGAACCTCCTCTGCACCCTCTCCAAAGCATCCTCATCTTTTTGGTAATGTGGCGACCAGAACTGCACGCAGTATTCCAAATGTGGCCGAACCAAAGTCCTATACAACTGTAACATGACCTGCCAACCCTTGTACTCAATACCCCGTCCGATGAAGGAAAGCATGCCGTATGCCTTCTTGACCACTCTATTGACCTGCGTTGCCACCTTCAGGGAACAATGACCTGAACACCCAAATCTCTCTGTACATCAATTTTCCCCAGGACTTTTCCATTTACTGTATAGTTCACTCTTGAACTGGATCTTCCAAAATGCATCACCTCGCATTTGCCCTGATTGAACTCCATCTGCCATTTCTCTGCCCAACTCTCCAATCTATCTATATTCTGCTGTATTCTCTGACAGTCCCTTCACTATCTGCTACTCCACCAATCTTAGTGTCATCTGCAAACATGCTAATCAGACCACCTATACCTTCCTCCAAATCATTTATGTATATCACAAACAACAGTGGTCCCAGCACGGATCCCTGTGGAACACCACTGGTCACACGTTTCCATTTTGAGAAACTCCCTTCCACTGCTACTCTCTGTCTCCTGTTGCCCAGCCAGTTCTTTATCCATCTAGCTAGTACACCCTGGACCCCATGCGACTTCACTTTCTCCCACAGCCTACCATGGGGAACCTTATCAAACGCCTTACTGAAGTCCATGTATATGACATCTACAGCCCTTCCCTCATCTATCAACTTTGTCACTTCCTCAAAGAATTCTATTAAGTTGGTAAGACATGACCTTCCCTGCACAAAACCATGTTGCCTATCACTGATAAGCCCATTTTCTTCCAAATGGGAATAGATTCTATCCCTCAGTATCTTCTCCAGCAGCTTCCCTACCACTGACGTCAGGCTCACCGGTCTATAATTACCTGGATTTTCCCTGCTACCCTTCTTAAACAAGGGGACAACATTAGCAATTCTCCAGTCCTCCGGGACCTCACCCGTGTTTAAGGATGCTGCAAAGATATCTGTTAAGGCCCCAGCTATTTCCTCTCTCGCTTCCCTCAGTAACCTGGGATAGATCCCATCTGGACCTGGGGACTTGTCCACCTTAATGCCCTTTAGAATACCCAACACTTCCTCCCTCCGTATGCCGACTTGACCTAGAGTAATCAAACATCTGTCCCTAACCTCAACATCCGTCATGTCCCTCTCCTCGGTGAATACCGATGCAAAGTACTCGTTTAGAATCTCACCCATTTTCTCTGACTCCACGCATAACTTTCCTCCTTTGTCCTTGAGTGGGCCAATCCTTTCTCTAGTTACCCTCTTGCTCCTTATATATGAATAAAAGGCTTTGGGATTTTCCTTAACCCTGTTTGCGAAAGATACTTCATGACCCCTTTTAGCCCTCTTAATTCCTCTTTTCAGATTGGTCCTACATTCCCGATATTCTTTCAAAGCTTCGTCTTTCGTCAGCCTCTACAGGCCTCCCAACAGCGAGCGTGAGATAGAGGTACAAATATGTAAACAGATTATGGAAAGATGTAGGAGCAACAGGGTGGTGGTGATAGGAGATTTTAATTTTCCCAACATTGACTGGGATTCACTTAGTGTTAGAGGTCTAGATGGAGCAGAATTTGTAAGGAGCATCCAGGAGGGTTTTCTAGAGCAGTATGTAAATAGTCCATCTCGGGAAGGGGCCATACTGGACCTGGTGTTGGGGAATGAGCCCGGCCAGGTGTTTGAAGTTTCAGTAGGGGGCTACTTTGGGAATAGTGATCACAATTCCGTAAGCTTTAAAATACTCATGGACAAAGACGAGAGTGGTCCTAAAGGAAGAGTGCTAAATTGGGGGAAGGCCAACTATACCAAAATTCGGCAGGAGCTGGGGAATGTAGATTGGGAGCAGCTGTTTGAAGGTAAATCCACATGTGATATGTGGGAGGCTTTTAAAGAGAGGTTGATTAGCGTGCAGGAGAGACATGTTCCTGTGAAAATGAGGGATAGAAATGGCAAGATTTGGGAACCATGGATGACAGGTGAAATTGTGAGACTAGCTAAGAGGAAAAAGGAAGCATACATAAGGTCTAGGCGGCTGATGAAAGACGAAGCTTTGAAAGAATATCGGGAATGTAGGACCAATCTGAAACGAGGAATTAAGAGGGCTAAAAGGGGTCATGAAATAGCTTTAGCAAACAGGGTTAAAGAAAATCCCAAAGCCTTTTATTCATATATAAGGAGAAAGAGGGTAACTAGAGAAAGGATTGGCCCACTAAAGGACAAAGGAGGAATGTTATGCTTGGAGTCAGAGAAAATGGGTGAGATTCTAAATGAGTACTTTGCATCGGTATTCACCGAGGAGAGGGACATGACGGATGTTGAGGTTAGGAACAGATGTTTGATTACTCTAGGTCAAGTCGGCATAAGGAGGGAGGAAGTGTTGGGTATTCTAAAGGGCATTAAGGTGGACAAGTCCCCAGGTCCGGATGGGATCTATCCCAGGTTACTGAGGGAAGCGAGAGAGGAAATAGCTGGGGCCTTAACAGATATCTTTGCAGCATCCTTAAACACGGGTGAGGTCCCGGAGGACTGGAGAATTGCTAATGTTGTCCCCTTGTTTAAGAAGGGTAGCAGGGATAATCCAGGTAATTATAGACGGTGAGCCTGACGTCAGTGGTAGGAAAGCTGCTGGAGAAGATACTGAGGGATAGGATCTATTCCCATTTGGAAGAACATTGTCTTATCAGTGATAGGCAACATGGTTTTGTGCAGGGAAGGTCATGTCTTACCAACTTAATAGAATTCTTTGAGGAAGTGACAAAGTTGATTGATGAGGGAAGGGCTGTCGATGTCATATACATGGACTTCAGTAAGGCGTTTGATAAGGTTCCCCATGGCAGGCTGATGGAGAAAGTGAAGGCGCATGGGGTCCAAGGTGTACTAGCTAGATGGATAAAGAACTGGCTGGGCAACAGGAGACAGAGAATAGCAGTAGAAGGGAGTTTCTCAAAATGGAGACGTGTGACCAGTGGTGTTCCACAGGGATCCGTGCTGGGACTACTGTTGTTTGTGATATACATAAATGATTTGGAGGAAAGTATAGGTGGACTGATTAGCAAGTTTGCAGACGACACTAAGATTGGTGGAGTAGCAGATAGTGAAGGGACTGTCAGAGAATACAGCAGAATATAGATAGATTGTCCAGAGAGATTTGGGTGTTCAGGTCCACTGTTCCCTGAAGGTGGCAACGCAGGTCAATAGAGTGGTCAAGAAGGCATACGGCATGCTTTCCTTCATCGGACGGGGTATTGAGTACAAGAGTTGGCAGGTCATGTTACAGTTGTATAGGACTTTGGTTCGGCCACATTTGGAATACTGCGTGCAGTTCTGGTCGCCACATTACCAAAAGGATGTGGATGCTTTGGAGAGGGTGCAGAGGAGGTTCACCAGGATGTTGCCTGGAATGGAGGGCGCTAGCTATGAAGAGAGGTTGAGTAGATTAGGATTATTTTCATTAGAAAGACGGAGGTTGAGGGGGGACCTGATTGAGGTGTACAAAATCATGAGAGGTATAGACAGGGTGGATAGCAAGAAGCTTTTTCCCAGAGTGGGGGATTCAATTACTAGAGGACACGAGTTCAAAGTGAAAGGGGAAAAGTTTAGGGGGGATATGCGTGGAAAGTTCTTTACGCAGAGGGTTGTGGGTGCCTGGAACGCGTTGCCAGCGGAGGTGGTAGGTGCGGGCACGATGGCGTCTTTTAAGATGTATCTAGACAGATACATGAATGGGCAGGAAGAAGAGAGATACAGACCCTTAGAAAATAGGCGACATGTTTAGATAGAGGATCTGGATCGGCGCAGGCTTGGAGGGCCGAAGGGCCTGTTCCTGTGCTGTAATTTTCTTTGTTCTTTGTTCTCTTTGTTCACCTGAAGTTTCGATATCCTGGGATATTTAGTTGCCAATCATGCCCTTCCCTCAACCAAGTCTCAGTAATAGCAATGACATCATACTCCCAGGTACTAATCCAAGCCCTAAGTTCATCTGCCTTATCTACTACACTTCTTGTATTAAAACAAATACACCTCAGACCACCAGTCCCTTTGCGTTCATCATCTGCTCCCTGTCTACTCTTTCCTTTAGTCACGCTGACTTCATTATCTAGTTCCTTACAGGCTTTAGTTACTACCTCCTTACTGTCCACTGACCTCCTCATTTGGTTCCCATCCCCCTGCCACATTAGTTTAAACCCTCCCCAACAGCGTTAGCAAAAGCACCCCCAAGGACATTGGTTCCAGTCCGGCCCAGGTATAGACCGTCCAATTTGTAATGGTCCCCCCTCCCCCAGAACCGGTCCCAATGTCCCAAAAATCTGAACCCCTCCCTCCTGCACCATCTCTCAAGCCACGCATTCATCCTGACTATTCTTTCATTTCTACTCTGACTATCACGTGGCACTGGTAGCAATCCTGAGATTACTACCTCTGAGGTCCTACTTTTTAACTTGGCTCCTAACTCACTAAATTCTGCTTGTCGGACCTCATCCTGTTTTTTACCTATATCATTGGTGCCTTAGTGCACAACGACAACTGGCTGTTCACCCTCCCCTTTCAGAATGTTCTGCAGCCGATCTGAGACATCCCTGACCCGTGCATCTGGGAGGCAACATACCATTCGGGAGTCTCGTTTTCGACCACAGAACCGCCTATCTACTCCCCTTACAATCGAATCCCCGATGACTATAGCCCTTCCACTCTTTTTCCCGCTCTTCCGAACAGCAGAGCCAGCCACGGTGCCATGAACCTGGCGACTGCTGCCTTCCCCTGGTGAGCCATCTCCCTCAACAGTATCCAAAACGGTATACCTGTTGTGGAGGGAGATGACCGCAGGGGACACCTGCGCTGTCTTCCTGCTCTTTCTCTGCCTTTTGGTCACCCATTCCCTTTCTCCCTCAGCAATCCTAATCTGCGGTGTGACCAATTCGCTAAACGTGCTATCCACGAACTCCTCAGCATCGCGCATGCTCCAAAGTGAGTCCACAGGTTAGGAATGTAAAATGCACAGCAGTAATGTAAGCCCAGTGTAGGAAGGTAAAGCACAGTATAGGAATGTAAAGCACAACAAAGGAATGTATAGCACAAGTTAGGAATGTAAAATGCACTGTAGGAGTTTAAAGCACAGTGTAGGAATATAAAATGCATTGTAGGAATGTAAAGCACTGTGTAGGAATGTAAAATGCACACTAGGAATGTAAAGCACAGTGTAGAAATGTAAAGTATACTGAAGGAATGTAAAGCACAGTGAAAGAATGAAAATGCACTGTAGGAGTGTAAATCACTGTATAGGAACGTAAAGCACTGTCTGGGAATGCAAAATGCACTGTCGGAATGTAAAGCGCAGTTTAGGAATGTTAATCACAGTGAAGGAATGTAAAGTATACTGATGGAATTTTATCACAGTGTAGGATTGTAAAATGCACTGTCGGAATGTAAAGCACTGTGTAGGATTGTAAAATGCACTGTCGGAATGTAAAGCACAGTGAAGGAATGTAAAGTATCCAAAGGAATGTAAAGCACAGTGATGGAATGGAAATGCACTGTCAGACTGTCGAGCACAGTGTAGGAAGGTAAAGCACAGGGTAGGAAGGTAAAGTACAGTATTTGAATTTAAAGCACAGTGTCGGAAGATAAAGCACAGGGTAGGAAGGTAAAGCACAGTATAGGAATGTAAAGCACAGTGTAGGAAGGTAAAGCACAGGGTAGGAATGTAAAGCACAACGAAGGAATGTAAAGCACAGGTTAGGAATGTAAAATGCACTGTTGGAATGTAAAGCACAGGTTAGGATGGTAAAGTACAGTATCAGAATTTAAAGCACAGTGTCGGAAGATAAAGCACAGGGTAGGAAGGTAAAGCACAGTGAAGGAATGTAAAGTATACTGTAGGAATGTAAAGCACAGTGATGGAATGGAAATGCACTGTCAGACTGTATAGCACAGTGTATGAATGTAAAGCACAGGTTAGGAATGTAAAATGCACAGTAGGAATGTAAAGCACAGTGTAGGAAGGTAAAGCACAGGGTAGGAAGGTAAAGTACAGTATCGGAATTTAAAGCACAGTGTCGGAAGATAAAGCACAGGGTAGGAAGGTAAAGCACAGGGTAGGAAGGTAAAGCACAGGGTAGGAAGGTAAAGCACAGGGTAGGAATGTAAAGCACAACGAAGGAATGTAAAAGGCACTGTTGGAATGTAAAGCACAGTGTAGGAATGTAAACCACAGTGAAGGAATGTAAACCACAGTATAGTAATTTTTATTTTATTCATTCATGGTATGTGGGCATCGCTGGCCAGGTCAGCATTTATTGCCGCGCCCAAATTGCCCTTGAGAAGTAGTGGTGAGCTGCCTTCTTGAACCGCAGCAGCCCATGTGGGGTAGGTGCACCCACAGTGCTGTTAGGAAGGGAGTTGCAGGATTTTGACCCAGCGACAGTGAAGGAACGGCAATATAGTTCCAAGTCAGGATGGTGTGTGACTTGGACGGGAACTTGCAGGTGGTGGTGTTCCCATGCATTTGCTGCCCTTGTCCTTCTAGTTGGTAGAGGTCACGGGTTTGGAAGGTGCTGTCTAAGGAGCCTTGGTGTGTTGCTGCAGTTCATGTTATAGATGGTACACACTACTGCCACAGTGCGTCGGTGGTGGAGGGAGTGAATGTTTGTAGATGGGGTGCCAATCAAGCGGGCTGCTTTGTCCTGTAAAGCACAGTGCAGGAATGTAAACAACAGTGTAGGAATGTAAAGCATAATGTAGGAATATAAAATGCACTGTAGCAATGTAAAGCACAGAGAAGGAATGTAAAATGCACAGTTAGGAATGTAAAGCACAGTTTAGGAATGCAACGCACAGTGTAGGAATGTAAAACGCACTGCAGGAATGTAAAGCACGGTGTAGGAATGAACAGCACAGTCTGGGGATGTAAAGTATATTGAAGGAATGTAAAGCACAGTGTAGGAATGTAAAATGCACAGTGTAGGAATGTAAAGCACGGCGTAGAAATGTAAAGCACAGTCTTGGAATGTAAAATGCACTGTAGGAATGTAAAGCACAGTCTAGGAATGTAAAGCACAGTGAAGGAATGTAAAGCACAGTTTAGGAATGTAAAGCACAGTGAAGGAATGTAAAATGCACTGCAGGAATGTAAAGCACAGTGAAGGAATGTAACGCACAGTGAAGGAATGTAAAATGCACTGCAGGAATGTAAAGCACAGTGAAGGAATGTAAAATGCACTTTAGGAATTATTGATTAAAACCCTTAATTAACTAATTAATAAATAGAGTAACAAAACCAGAGGGAGGAGATTACTGTACTTAGTTAGCATTTAATATTTATAGTAGAAATCTAGCACCAGGGACCATATAGTTAATTATAACAATTTAGTAAGGATTTAATAAGTATTTATTTATTTTATATTAATTAACTAATTAGTGCTCGAAATGACAGTTAGAGGGGTGAAGTGCTTCACCTGTGAGATGTGGGAAGTCCGTGACACTTCCAGCGTTCCGGACAACTACTTCTGCAGGAAGTGTACCCAGTTGCAGCTCCTCACAGACCGCATGGATCGGTTGGAGCGGCAACTGGATGCACTTAGGAGCATGCAGGTGGAGGAAAGTGTCATAGACAGGAGTTTTAGAGAAGTGGTTACACCCAAGGTGCAGGCAGATAGATGGGTGACCGCTAGAAGGGGCAGGCAGTCAGTGCAGGAATCCCCTGTGGCTATCCCCCTCTCTAACAAGTATACTGTTTTGGATACTGTTGAGGGGGAGGCCTATCAGGGGAAAACAGCAGCAGTCAGAGCAGTGGCACCACGGCTGGCACTGTTGTTCAGCAGGGAGGGACAAAGCGCAGAAGAGCAATAGTTATAGGGGACTCTATAGTTAGGGGCACAGATAGGCGCTTCTGTGGACGTGAAAGAGACTCCAGGATGGTATCTTGTCTCCCTGGTGCCAGGGTCAAGGATGTCTCTGAACAGACAGGGGGCATTCTGAAGGGGGAGGGTGAACAGCCAGAGGTTGTGGTACACATCGGTACCAACGGCATAGGCAAGAAGAGTGATGAGGTCCTGCAGGGGGAGTTTAGGGAGTTAGGTAGAAAGTTGCAGGTTGATAGGTAAATTGGCCATTATAAATTGCCCCTAGCATAGGTAGGTGGTAGGGGAATATAGGGATAGGTGAGGATGTGGTAGAAATATGGGATTAGTGTAGGATTAATATAAATGGGTGGTTAATGGTCAGCACAGACTCAGTGGGCCGAAGGGCCTGTTTCAGTGCTGTAACTCTAAATCTAAAAAATCTAAATCAGGACCTCTAGGGCTGTAATCTCGGGATTACTCCCGGTGCCAAGTGCCAGTGAGGCTAGAAATAGAAAGATAGTGCAGCTAAACACGTGGCTGAACAGCTGGTGTAGAAGGGACGGTTTCAGATATCTGGACCATTGGGATCTCTTCAGGGACAGATGGGACCTGTTCAATAAGGAAGGGTTGCATCTAAACTGGAGGGGCACAAATATCCTGGCTGCGAGGTTTGCTAGTGTCACTCGGGAGGGTTTAAGCTAGTGTGGCCGGGGGGTGGGAACCAGAGCAGTAGGACAGCAAGTGAAATAAATGAGGGGGAACTAGTAAATAAGGCCAGTAAGACTAAGAGGAAGAGCAGGCAGGGAGATGCTGCAGAGAACAACGGGACTGGTGGTCTGAAGTGCATTTGTTTCAATGCAAGAAGTATAACAGGTAAGGCAGATGAACTTAGAGCTTGGATCAGTACTTGGAACTATGATGTTGTTGCCATTACAGAGACTTGGTTGAGGGAAGGACAGGATTGGCAGCTAAATGTTCCAGGATTTAGAAGCTTCACGCGGGATAGAGGGGGATGTAAAAGGGGTGGGGGAGTTGCATTACTGGTTAAGCAGAATATCACAGCTGGACTGCGGGAGGACACCTCGGAGGGGTCATGCAGCGAGGCATAATGGGTGGAGCTCAGGAATAGGAAGGGTGCAGTCACGATGTTGGGGGTTTACTACAGGCATCCCAACAGCCAGCGGGAGGTAGAGGAGCAGATATGTAGACAGATTTTGGAAAGATGTAAAGGTAACAGGGTTGTAGTGGTGGGTGATTTTAACTTCCCCTTTATTGACTGGGACTCACTTAGTGCTAGGGGCTTGGATGGGGCAGAATATGTAAGGAGCATCCAGGAGGGCTTCTTGAAACAATACATAGATAGTCCAACTAGGGATGGGGCTGTACTGGACCTGGTATTGAGGAATGAGCCCGGCCAGGTGGTCGAAGTTACAGTAGGGGAGCATTTCGGGAACAGTGACCATAATTCCATAAATTTTAAGGTACTTGTGGATAAGGATAAGAGTAGTCCTCGAGTGAAGGTGCTAAATTGGGGGAAGGATAATTATAACAATATTAGGCAGGAACTGAAGAATTTAGATTGGGGGCGGCTGTTTGAGGGTAAATCAACATCCGACATGTGGGAGTCTTTCAAACGTCAGCTGATTAGAATCCAGGACCAGCATGTTCCTGTGAGGAAGAAGGATAAATTTGGCAAGTTTCGGGAACCTTGGATAACGTGGGATATTGTGAGCCTAGCCAAAAAGAAAAAGGAAGCATTCGTAAGGGCTGGAAGGCGAGGAACAGACGAATCCCTTGAGGAATATAAAGACAGTAGGAAGGAACTTAAGCAAGGAGTCAGGAGGGCTAAAAGGGGTTATGAGAAGTCATTGGCAAACAGGATTAAGGAAAATCCCAAGGCTTTTTATACATATATAAAGAGCAATAGGTTAACCAGGGAAAGGGTTGGCCCACTCAAGGACAGAGAAGGGAATCTATGTGTGGAGCCAGAGGAAATGGGCGAGGTACTAAATGAGTACTTTGCATCAGTATTCACCAAGGAGAAGGACTTCGTGGATGATGAGCCTAGGGAAGGGAGTGCAGATAGTCTCAGTCATCTCATTATCAAAAAGGAAGAGGTGTTGGGTGTCTTGCAAAGCATTAAGGTAGATAAGTCCCCAGGGCCTGATGGGATCTACCCCAGAATACTGAGGGAGGCAAGGGAAGAAGTTGCTGGGGCCTTGACAGAAATCTTTGCATCCTCATTGGCAACAGGTGAGGTCCCAGAGGACCGGAGAATAGCCAATGTTATTCCTTTGTTTAAGAAGGGTAGCAAGGATAATCCAGGAAATTATAGGCTGGTGAGCCTTATGTCAGTGGTAGGGAAATTATTAGAGAGGATTCTTTGCGACAGGATTTACTCCCATTTGGAAACAAACAAACTTATTAGCGACAGGCAGCATGGTTTTGTGAAGGGGAGGTCATGTCTCACTAATTTGATTGAGTTTTTTGAGGAAGTGACAAAGATGATTGATGAAGGAAGGGCAGTAGATGTTATCTATATGGACTTCAGTAAAGCCTTTGACAATGTCCCTTATGGCAGACTGATACAAAAGGTGAAGTCACATGGAATCAGAGGGGAGCTGGCAAGATGGATACAGAACTGGCTCAGTCACAGAAGACAGAGGGTCGCAGTGGAAGGGTGCTTTTCTGAATGGAGGGATGTGACTAGTGGTGTTCCACAGGGATCAGTGCTGGGACCTTTGCTGTTTGTAGTATATATAAATGATTTGGAGAAAAATGTAGCTGGTCTGATTAGTAAGTTTGCGGACGACACAAAGGTTGGTGGAGTTGCGGATAGTGATGAGGATTGTCAGAGGATACAGCAGGATATCGATTGGTTGGAGACTTGGGCGGAGAAATGGCAGATGGAGTTTAATCCGGACAAATGTGAGGTAATGCATTTTGGAAGATCTAGTGCAGGTGGGAAGTATACAGTAAATGGCAGAACCCTTAGGAGTATTGACAGGCAGAGAGATCTGGGCGTACAGGTCCAAAGGTCACTGAAAGTGGCAACGCAGGTGGATAAAGTAGTCAAGAAGGCATACGGCATGCTTGCCTTCATCGGTCGGGGCATAGAGTATAAAAATTGGCAAGTCATGCTGCAGCTGTACAGAACTTTAGTTAGGCCACACTTAGAATATTGCATGCAAGTCTGGTCGCCACACTACCAGAAGGACGTGGAGGCTTTGGAGAGGGTACAGAAGAGGTTTACCAGGATTTTGCCTGGTCTGGAGGGCAATAGCTATGAGGAGAGGTTGGATAAACTCGGATTGTTTTCACTGGAACGACGGAGGTGGAGGGGCGACATGATAGAGGTTTACCAAGTTATGAGCAGCATGGACAGAGTGGATAGTCAGAAGCTTTTTCCCAGGGTGGAAGAGTCAGTTACTAGGGGACATAGGTTTAAGGTGAGAGGGGAAAAGTTTAGAGGGGATGTGCGAGGCAAGTTCTTTACACAGAGGGTGGTGAGTGCCTGGAACTTGCTGCTGGGGGAGGTGGTGGAAGCAGGTACGATAGCAACGTTTAAGAGGCATCTTGACAAATACATGAATAGGATGGGAATAGAGGGATACGGACCCCGGAAGTGCAGAAGGTTTGGCAGGCATAAAGATCGGCGCAGGCTTGGAGGGCCGAATGGCCTGTTCCTGTGCTGTACTGTTCTTTGTTCTTTGTTCTATTCTCACAATTCCCCCCCGACCCCCTCACTTTGTATAATTAACATCAAAACATTTATGCCATTTTTTCACAAATCAGCTGCTCCTGTTCTGACACCAACTTGACCTCGTGTGACCTCCCACTCACCTGCCCAGCTCATAGAGTCAGAGAGCCTTCTGCCCATCGTGTCTGTGCCTACATATTCCAATCCCATTTTCCAGCACTTGGCCCATGGTCTTGTATGCTATGGTGTTTCAAGTGCTCATCTAAATATTTCTTAAATGTTGTGAGGGTTCCTGCATCTACCACCCGTTCAGGCAGTGTGTTCCAGATTCCAACTACCCTCTCGGTGAAAAACTTTTTCCTCAAATTTCCCAAGCCTCCTGCCCCTTACCTTAAATCTATGTCCCCTGGCTATTGACACCTCGCTAAGGGAAAAGGTTTCTTCTTGTCTACCTTATATATACCCCTCATAATTTTGTACACCTCAATCAGGTTTCCACCCCCCCTCAGTCTTCTCAGCTCCAAGGAAAACATCCCGAGCCGAACCAGTCTCTCTTCATTACTGAGATGCTCCAGCCCAGGCAACATCCTGGTGAATCTCCTCTGCACCCTCTCCAGTGCAATCACATCCTTCCTATAGTGTGGTGACCAGAACTGTGCACAGTACTCCAGCTGTGGCCGAACTAGCATTTTATACAGCTCCATCATAACCTCCCTGCTCTTATATTCTATGCCTTGGCTAATAAAGGCAAGTATCCCATATGCCTTCCTAACCACCTTATCTACCTGTGCTGCTGTCTTCAGTGATCTATGGACAAGTACACCAAGTTCCCTCTGCACCTCTGTACGACCGAGGTCCTACCATCCATTGTATATTCCCTTGCCTTGTTAGTCCTCCCAAAATGCATCACCTCACACTTCTCAGGATTAAATTCCATTTGCCACTGCTCTGCCGATCTTACCAGCCCATCTATGTCATCCTGTAATCTGAGGCTTTCCTCCTCACTGCTTACGACACCACCAATTTTCGTGTCATCTGTGAACTTACTGATCATACCACCTGTATTCACATCTAAATCATTGATGTACACTACAAACAGCAAGGGTACCAGCACCGATCCATGTGGCACACCACTAGTCACAGGCTACCAATCGCAAAAACAACCCTCGACCATCAGCCTCTGCCTCCTGCCGCGAAGCCAATTTTGGATCCAATTTGCCAAATTGCCCTGGATCCCATGGGCTCTTACCTTCTTAACCAATCACCCATGCGGGACCTTATCAAAAGCCTTACTGAAGTCCATGCAGACTACATCAACTGCTTTACCCTCATCTACACATCTAGTCACCGCTTCGAAAAACTCAATCAAGTTATTTAGACACGATCTCCCCCTGACAAAGCCATGCTGACTATCCCTGATTAATCCCTGCCTCTCCAAGTGGAGATTAATCCTGACCCTCAGAATTTTTTCCAATAGTTTCCCAACCACTGGTCTGTAATTACTTGGTTTATCCCTGCTACCCTTCTTGAATAATGGTACCACATTCGCTGTCCTCCAGTCCTCTGGTACGGCTCTTGTGGCCAGAGAGGATTTGAAATATTGTCTCAGAGCCCCTGCTATCTCCTTCCTTGCCTCACATAACAGCCTGGGATACATCTCATCTGGGCCTAGGGATTTATCCACTTTTAAGCCCACTAAAATTACTAATACCTCCTCTCTTTCAATGCTAATTTGTTCAAGTATATCACAATCTCCTTTCCTGACCTCTATGCCTACATCCTCCTTCTCCATAGTGAGCACAGATGCCATTATTTCACCAATCAGCTGTTAATTATATTTGATTTTATCCCTGTCGATTGATCTATGGGCACTAGATCCTTCAGACTTACGTACACAAATACAGGTAATACTTAACAGACAATTAAAAAGAATACACTCCACGCAGTCTAAGTGAGACAATATAAGAACATGTGGGGACAAAGAACAAAGAACAGTACAGCACAGGAACAGGCCATTCGGCCCTCCAAGCCTGCGCCGATCTTGGTGCCTGCCTAAACTAAAACCTTCTGCACTTCCGGGGACCATATCCCTCTATTCCCTTCCTATTCATGTATTTGTCAAGATGCCTCTTAAACGTCTCCATGGTACCTGTTTCCACCACCTCCCCTGGCAGCAAGTTCTAGGCACTCACCACCCTCTGTGTAAAGAACTTGCCTCGCACATCCCCTCTAAACTTCGCCCCTCTCGCCTTAAACCTTTTTCTCCTAGTAACTGACTCTTCCACCCTGAGAAAAAGCTTCTGACTATCCACTCTGTCCATGCCGTTCATAACTTTGTAAACCTCTATCATGTCGCCCCTCCACCTCTGTCATTCCAGTGAAAACAATCCGAGTTTATCCAACCTCTCCTCATAGCTGATGCCCTCCAGACCAGACAACATCCTGGAATACTGAGATACAGACTACTAGGCTAGATGGGATTGAGTTCACAAGGAGGAGGTGTTAGCAATTTTGGAAAGTGTGAAAATAGATAAGTCCCCTGGGCCAGATGGGATTTATCCTAGGATTCTCTGGGAAGCCAGGGAGGAGATTGCAGAGCCTTTGTCCTTGATTTTTATGTCGTCATTGTCGACAGGAATAGTGCCGGAAGACTGGAGGATAGCAAATGTTGTCCCCTTGTTCAAGAAGGGGAGTAGAGACAGCCCTGGTAATTATAGACCTGTGAGCCTTACTTCGGTTGTGGGTAAAATGTTGGAAAAGGTTATAAGAGATAGGATTTATAATCATTTTGAAAAGAATAAGTTCATTAGAGATAGTCAGCACGGTTTTGTGAAGGGTAGGTCGACCCTCACAAACCTTATTGAGTTTTTTGACAAGGTGACCAAACAGGTGGATGAGGGTAAAGCCGTGGATGTGGTCTATATGGATTTCAGTAAGGCGTTTGATAAAGTTCCCCAAGGTAGGCTATTGCAGAAAATACGGAAGTATGGGATTGAAGGTGAATTAGTGCTTTGGATCAGAAATTGGCTAGCTGAAAGAAGACAGAGGGTGGTGGTTGATGGTAAATGTTCATCCTGGAGTATAGTTTCGAGTGGTGTACCACAAGGATCTGTTTTGGGGCCACTGCTGTTTGTCATTTTTATAAATGACCTGGATGAGGGTGTAGAAGGGTGGGTTAGTAAATTTGCGGATGACACGAAGGTCGGTGGAGTTGTGGATAGTGCCGAAGGCTGTTGGAGGTTACAGAGGGACATAGATAGGCTGCAGAGCTGGGCTGAGAGATGGAAAATGGAGTTTAATGCGGAAAAGTGTGAGGTGATTCACTTCGGAAGGAGTAACAGGATTGCAGAATACTGGGCTAATGGGAAGATTCTTGGTAGTGTAGATGAGCAGAGAGATCTTGGTGTCCAGGTACATAAATCCCTGAAAGTTGCCACCCAGGTTAATAGAGCTGTTAAGAAGGCATATGGTGTGTTAGCTTTTATTAGTAGGGGGATCGAGTTTCGGAGCCACGAGGTCATGCTGCAGCTGTACAAAACTCTGGTGCGGCCGCACCTGGAGTATTGCGTGCAGTTCCGGTCACCGCATTATAGGAAGGATGTGGAAGCTTTGGAAAAGGTGCGGAGGAGATTTACTAGGATGTTGCCTGGTATGGAGGGAAGGTCTTCCGAGGAAAGGCTGAGGGACTTGAGGTTGTTTTCGTTAGAGAGAAGGAGGAGAAGAGGTGACTTAATAGAGACATATAAGATAATCAGAGGGTTGGACAAGGTGGATAGTGAGAGCCTTTTTCCTCGGATGGTGATGGCAAACACGAGGGGACATCACTTTAAGTTGAGGGGTGATAGATATAGGACAGATGTCAGAGGTAGGTTCTTTACACAGAGAGTAGTAGGGGCGTGGAACGCCCTGCCTGCAACAGTAGTAGACTCGCCAACTTTAAGGGCATTTAAGTGGTCATTGGATAGACATATGGATGAAAATGGAATAGTGTAGGTCAGATGGTTTCACAGGTCGGCGCAACATCGAGGGCTGAAGGGCCTGTACTGCGCTGTAATGTTCTATGTTCTATGTTCTAAACCTCTTCTATACCCTCGCCAAAGCCTCCACGTCCTTCTGGTAGTACGGCGACCAGAATTGCATGCAATATTCTAGGTGTGGCCTAACTAAAGTTCTGTACAACGGCAGCATGACTTGTCAATTTATATACTCTATGACCCGACCGATGAAGGCAAGCATGCCGTATGCCTTCTTGACTACCTTATCCACCTGCGTTGCCACTTTCAGTGATCTGTGGACCTGTACGCCCAGATCTCGCTGCCTGTCAATACTCCTAAGGGTTCTGCCATTTACTGTATACCTCCCACCTGCATTAGACCTTCCAAAATGCATTACCTCACATTTGTCCGGATTAAACTCCATCTGCCATTTCTCCGTCCAAGTCTCCACCCGATCTATATCCTGTTGTATCCTCTGACAATCCTCATCACTATCCGCAACTCCTCCAACCTTTGTGTCGTCCGCAAACTTAATCAGACCAGCTACATTTTCCTCAAAATCATTTATATATACTACAAAGAGCAAAGGTCCCAGCACAGATCCATGCAGAACACCACTAGTCACATCCCTCCATTCAGAAAAGCACCCTTCCACTGCTACCCTCTGTCTTCTATGACAGAGCCAGTTCTGTTTCCATCTTGCCAGCTCACCTCTGATCCCGTGTGACTTCACCTTTTGTACCAGTCTGCCATGCGGGACCTTGTCAAAGGCTTTACTGAAGTCCATATAGATAACATCTACTGCCCTTCCTTCATCAGTCATCTTTGTCACTTCCTCAAAAAACTCAATCAAATTAGTGAGACATGACCTCCCCTTCACAAAACCATGCTGCCTCTTGCTAATATGCTTGTTTGTTTCCAAATGGGAATAAATCCTGTCGCGAAGAATCCTCTCTAATAATTTCCCTACCACTGACGTAAGGCTCACCGGCCTATAATTTCCTGGATTATCCTTGCTACCCTTCTTAAACAAAGGAACAACATTGGCTATTCTCCAGTGCTCTGTAGCCAATGACGATGCAAAGATTTCTGTCAAGGCCCCAGCAGTTTCTTCCCTTGCCTCCCTCAGTATTCTGGGGTAGATCCCATCAGACCCTGGGGATTTATCTACCTTAATGCTTCGCAAGATACCCAACACCTCCTCCTTTTTGATAATGAGATGACTCAGACTATCTACACTCACTTCCCTAGGCTCATCATCCACCAAGCCCTTCTCTTTGGTGAATACTGATGCAAAGTACTCATTTAGTACCTCACCCATTTCCTCTGGCTCCACACATAGATTCCCTTCTCTGTCCTATAATGGACCAACCCTTTCCCTCGTTACCCTCTTGCTCTTTATATACGTATAAAAAGTCTTGGGATTTTCCTTAATCCTGTTTGCCAATGACTTTTCATGACCCCTTTTAGCCCTCCTGACTCCTTGCTTAAGTTCCTTCCGACTGTCTTTATATTCCTCAAGGGATTTGTCTGTTCCTAGCCTTCCAGCCCTTACGAATGCTTCCTTTTTCTTTTTGGCTAGGCTCACAATATCCCACGTTATCCAAGGTTCCCGAAACTTGCCAAATTTATCCTTCTTCCTCACAGGAACATGCTGGTCCTGGATTCTAATCAGCTGACGTTTGAAAGACTCCCACATGTCGGATGTTGATTTACCCTCAAACAGCCGCCCCCAATCTAAATTCTTCAGTTCCTGCCTAATATTGTTATAATTAGCCTTCCCCCAATTTAGCACCTTCACCCGAGGACTACTCTTATCCTTCTCCACAAGTACCTTAAAACGTATGGCATTATGGTCACTGTTCCCGAAATGCTCCCCTACTGAAACTTCGACCACCTGGCTGGGCTCATTTCCCAATACTAGGTCCAGTACGGCCCCATCCCTAGTTGGACTATCTACATATTGTTTCAAGAAGCCCTCCTGGATGCTCCTTACAAATTCTGCCCCATTCAAGCCCCTAGCACTAAGTGAGTCCCAGTCAATATAGGGGAAGTTAAAATCACCCACCACTACTACCCTGTTCCCTTTACATCTTTCCAAAATCTGTCTACATACCTGCTCTTCTACCTCCCGCTGGCTGTTGGGAGGCCTGTAGTAAACCCCCAACATCGTGACTGCACCCTTCCTATTCCTGAGCTCCACCCATATTGCCTCGCTGCATGACCCCTCCGAGGTGTCCTCCCGCAGTACAGCTGTGATATTCTCCTTAACCAGTAATGCAACTCCCCCACCCCTTTTACATCCCCCTTTATCCCGCCTGAAGCTTCTAAATCCTGGAACATTTAGCTGCCAATCCTGTCCTTCCTTCAACCAAGTCTCTGTAATAGCAACAACATCATAGTTCCAAGTACTAATCCAAGCTCTTAAGTTCATCTGCCTTACCTGTTATACTTCCAAGTTTGCTGATGACACAAAACTAGGTGGGAATGTGAGTTGTGAGGATGTTGCAAAGAGGCTTCAAGCGGATTTAGACAAGCTGTCAGTGGGTAAGAACATGGAAGATGGAATATAATGTGGAAAAGTGTGAAGTTATCCACATTGGTAGGAAAAGCAGAAATGTAGAGTATTTCTTAAATGGTGAGAAATTGGGAAGTATTGATGTTCAAAGAGACCTGAGTGTTCTTCTTCATAAGATGCAGGTGCAAGAAGCAATTAGGAAGGTAAATTGTATGTTGACCTTTATTGCAAGAGGATTTGAATACAGGAGTAAAGATGTCTTGCTACATTGTATAGAGCCTTGGTGAGACTATACCTGGAGTGTTGTGTACAGTTTTGGTCTCCTTACCTAAGGAAGGATCTATTTGTCATAGAGGGAGTGCAACGAAGATTCACCAGACTGATTCCTGGAATGCTGGGGTTGTGCAATGAGGAGAGATTGAGGAGACTGGGCCTGTATTCTCGAGAGTTTAGAAGAATGGGAGGTGATCCCATTGAAGCATACAAAATTCTAACAAGACGTGACAGGATTGATGCAGGAAGGATGTTTCCCCTGGTTGTGAGGTCTAGAATCAGTGGACACAGTCTCAGACTAAGAGGTAGGCCATTTAAGACTGAGATGAGCAAGGGTTTCTTCACTTAGAGGGTGGTGAATCTTTGGAATTTTCTACCCCAGAGGGCTGTGGAGGCTCAGTCCAAGATCAATAAATTTCTAGATATTAAAGATATCAAGGGATATGGGGATAGCGTGGGAAAATGGCATTGAGGTAGAAGATCAGCCATGATATAGTTGAATGGCACAGCAGGCTCAAGGGGCTGAATGACCTACTCCTGCTCCTATTTCCTATGTTCCTAACATAAAAGCTGGGAGTATGAGTTGGCCAGTCAACCTGTTTGGCCATTTAATAAAATCATGGCTGATTGTCTATCTCAATTCCACCTTCACACACTATCCCTGGATACCCAAAAACCTGTCAAACTCAATTTTGATATGACTACTTAGGCCACTTCAGAATAACTACTTTGGTGTGGAACTGGAGTCACGTATGGGTCCAGACTGGATAAGGATAGCAGGTTTCCTTCCCCAAAGGAGATTTGTGAACCAGTGGGGTTATTAAATTGACAGCCTGATGGTCGCTTTTATAATAAGTTATATTTATTGAGACTGAGTTCTACAGCCACCATGGCGGGATTGGAATTTATCTTCTTGTTGCATTATTAGTCCAGACCTCAGTTTACTAGTCTAGTGACATAACCACTACACCACCATACTAATGTTGGAAGCAGTAACTCATTAGAAGTGACTGTTTAATAGAAAAGATCCATAATTCACACAGAGAGACTACAGAAACAATTTAAAATGTGTTTCTCATTGCCAGAAGGAATGAGGAATGGGATGACCCCTGAACCTTAACTTACCCTCAATCGGAGCATTCCTGCTCCACCAGTAGGGATTTAATCTGCCAAATGATTGCAATTAAAGAACATTAAATCTTCATGGAGCATTTTATTGTGTTGTCAGCTGATTTCCATCAGCTTGCACAGCACCTGGGCAAGAAGAAGCAAGAGAACTTGGCAGAGTGACGAAAGGCAGGACCCGAATGGAATGATTAAAAGGAATTCCTGGCAATTCATTGCAGCAGAGTTAGTGCACAAACATGGCACCGCGTTATTATTAATAAATTACAGTGCTAAAACAAACAGTGCAAATCGCATGGTACAATGTCATCACAGAGTCACATGATACAGTGTCACTATAGTGAGAGTCACATGACAACGTGACAGTGCTGGGCGTTACATAACATGACAGTTTGAGTCACATGATAGAGTATTACTGTCACATGGTCACATATCACAGCTACACTGAGAGGTTTTATGTAAATCTGGAGACAAGGTGAATCTGAACCAAAACAGGATAAAACGCTCTCATCCAGGTAAGACTGAAATGATTTGTTCTGGTTGATACATCAGTCACCTGCTTGATACATCGGTGAATTGCATAGTGACTAATATGCTGATTTTTTTTCTCTCTCTATGGTAGCTTGGAATGAGATGGAGGGGTTAAAGTTCAAGTTTGTGGTGGCTTGATTGTATTGGCTGGGTTATCCATGGCGGCAAATTTTGGCTAGAGGTCGTTTTCCAGCAGGTGCCACAGACCTGTCACTGCCCTTTGGTTTTTTTTTTATGGTTTCTTAGATTACTTTGAATAAGTCAAAAATATTGGGATTCCCATTGGGAATGCCCATGTTGGAATAATAGAATGTTCCAGCACAGAAAGGAGGCCATTCTGCCCTTCAGCCCAGGAACATCAGCACATTAGGAACAAAGCTCCACCACTCAATGAGATCACAGCTGATTTTCACCTCAACTCCATTTACACGCCTTCGCTCCATATCCCTCGATCCCCTCACCCAAGAAAAACCTATCGACTTACAAATTGTAGTTGAGGCAATTAAACCTGCTTCTGCCTGAACACTTGTCAACAAAGACTTTGAAAATTAAACCGACCCAAAAGGAGCAGTGGTCCATGTGATTAACTATCTCTCAAATCACAGTGTCAGATTTTAGCACTCAGTTGTGAAATTAAATTCAATAAATCTTGTAATTTGTGAGCTGGCACCAAAACAAAACAAAGAAGTGAAGAGACCACAAAAGCTGTCTGATTGGTGTAAAAACCCAACTGGTTCAGGGAAGCAAACCTACTGTCCTCACCTGGTCTGACCTACTCATGACTCCAGTCCCCATACTAGATTGTTGCCTCAGTGCTCCCAGGGCAACTAGGGATGGGTGATAAATGCAGGCTGGCCAGTGTTACCCGCATCCGAAGCACAAATAGTGTTCAAAAGTCACATGACCCCTTTAAACATTGACTTCCTGTCGGCACTGAGCAGCTCTCCTCACGAGGCCCAATTTTGTAGCAACATTAGGAACAGGGGAGGCCATTCTTTTATTTTAATTAATTCACAGGATGTGGGCACCAATGGCAAGGCCAGCATTTTTTTTAGTATACAGATGGGACCAACACATGACAAATTCCTGACGGCCAATGACAGGAAATTGTGCACGTTTCTTGTGTGACGGAATTTCAGACTGCACTAAAGACGTCACCCATTTTCAGCTGGAGCTTTGTCTGCCCACATTACGCACACCCCATGCTTTACCCCAGCCCACTCCACCCACCCGAGTCAACAGCGTATTTGGGAGTGAGGAGGGAGAAACTCAGCGATCGGCTTTATCAAACCCTCTCCCTACCACACATTCTGCTAGCTATTCATTGGAAAATACACGCTATTTAATTGTGTGATTGCTTTTAAGAGTGATGTCCCTCTAAGATCTTAGTACGCTGCTGAGCCAAGCACCAGACGCAGTCCTGCAACTCGAGGCCAGAATCACTCTGCAACTGTAACACCCAGAGTAATGTTCTGTAAATAGTTTGCTCTGTACTGTATATACTTGTTAGTTGTTAATAAACCTGTTAGATATCTTCAGCATTTCATTTATGGTGCATCAGACAACATAAAATAACTCATTACACTATTAATCCCTAAAGAGAAAAAACCAAACTGAATATTTTCCTCTTCTGCATCAGCTTGGTACATTTGGCATTACATTTGTCTCAGGATCAGAAGGTGCGAGCTCTATTCCACAACTTAGAGATCTAAGCTGTCAACCCAGTGCCACGCTGAGGGAATGCTGTACTGCCTGCCCCATCCGGTGGAAGTTGAAGGCCACACTATTCAAAGAAAGTCAGGGAGTTAGATAGGGAGTAGGCCATTCAGCTTCATCCAATCTGCTCCGCCATTCAATCAGATCATGGCTAATCTACACCGCAAAATCCATTAACCTGCCTTTGCTCCATATACCTCAAAACCTTCACCCAAATATGCTGGCCAACATTCTTTTTTCCAATTCACAGAAAGTGGGCATTGCTATCAAGGCCAGCATTTATTGCCCATCCCTAAACTGAGTGGGCTAGGCCATTTCTGAGCAAACCACATTGCTGTGTGGTCTGGAGTTACACGTAGGCCAGACAAGTTAAGGATGGCAGATTTTCTTCCCTAAAGGAATTTTTTTTTTAGTGAACCAGATAGGTTTACTACCACAGTTCAGTAGTTTCATGGTCACCAGTACTGATACTAGCTTTTTATTCCAGATGTATTTAACTAATTGACATAATTTAAATTCCCCAATGCTGTGATGGGATTTGAGCTCATACCTGTGGTTCATTAATCTAGACCTCTGGATTACTAGCCCAGGAACATAATCACAATGTGACCAAAGCCTTCAAACTGCCTCCCTCAATTACGTAACAAACAAATGATCATAGCCTACAAGGCTACGGGTCAAGTGCTAGAAAATGGGATTAAAATAGTTAGGTGCTTGATGGCTGGCATGGACACGATGGGCCGAAGGGCCTATTTCTGTGCTGTATAACTCTATGATTCTACTCATTTCTTGTTTGTGAGATCTTGTAGTTCAATTCAAATCTGGACACCACATCTCAGGGAGGATCCGTTAGCCTTGGAGGGAGTGCAGTGCAGATTCACCAGCGTGATTTCTAGGATAAAAGGGTAAAATTATGAGGGCAGGTTGCACAAACCAAGTTAGTGTTTCCTCGAGTTCAGAAGATTAAGAAGTGATCTAAGTGTTTCATTCCCCCACCATCAACACCCTGAGACTTAACTGGACCAGCCACATAAATACCGTGGCTACAAGAGCAGGTCAGGGAAGGGGAATTCTGCAGCAAATAACTCACCTCCTGATCCCCAAAGCCTGTCCACCATCTACAAGGCACAAGTCAGGAGTGTGATGGAATACCCTCCACTTGCCTGGATGAGTGCAATAAATACTGGCCGTGGCAGTAATGTCCACATTCCATGAGTGAATAAAAACAATGATTGAAGCATAAATATGGTAGGTAGAGAGCAACTATTTCCTCTTCTGGGAAGAGACCAGAACAGGGCGGCAGAACTTTAAAATTTGGGGTGATGTGAGGAACACAAAGGGTAGTGGAAATCTGGAACTCTCTCTCTGAGAAAAAGTGATGAGGCTGGGAATTAATTCTTGATGGTTAAGGTAGTAAGTGACATAGAGCAAAGCAGGTAAATGGGGATGAGCTATAGATCAGCCATGATCTGATTGAATGGCTGGAGGGGCTGAATGGCCTCCTTCTATTCCTGATGTTTTGAATTGGCTGCTGCATTTGCCTGCATAAAAGTCACTTGGAATGTAATTGGGTATTAGATTTTAAATATTGAATGTGTCACATTTTCATACGCGAGAGGAGGCAAGGCGTTAACATAAGTGCGAGTTTTTTTTTTAAATCTTTTATTCCCCCATTTGCTATTTTTCCATTCCTCAGAGACTCCGTATGATTCATTTCTATCATGGAGGAGGAGGGAGGGTATGGGGTAGGATCAGGTGGGTTTTGTCAAAGTGCTAAACTTTAATATACTGACCTATCTGTCTGCAGAGTGCACACACATCCTGTCAGCACTCTACACAGCCATTTCCTTATTGTTTTTTTTATATATAGGGAAAGTACATTGATCAAATCTTAATCAAACCCTCATGTTTTGAGCCACCATGCTTCAAAAGAAGCAAACAATAAAATGTTACACATTTCTAAAAATATATATATAAAATTGAATTGATGAAGCCCTCAGGGCATCAAAGAGTACAAATATGTCTGCTTTTTTTCCTCTGTTAATAATTTATTCACATTTCAGGTTTACTTATAAAGAAGTCTAGTGATTGTCTTTAAAAGTTCCCTTTTGTGTGTGCTTTAGGCAGACTTTTTTTTCATCCAACTCCCTCAATATCCTCTCTAACCTTCTGAGTTGCATTCTACATCATCCTTAATACCTTACAGGTCTTGTACAGTACAGGTTAGGTACAGAATAAAGGTCCCTCTATGCACGCTTTTGAATCTTTCCAATCAGAAAACGATTTTCATTTCTATAGTGACCGTCACTCTCCCAGGATGCCCCATACAGCACAATGAAGTACTTTTGAAGTATCGTCACTGTTGTAATGCTGGAAACATGACAGTCAATTTGCACACAGCAAGCTCCCACAGACAGCAGTGAACAGACCATCTGTTTTAGTGATATTGATTGAGGGATGAATGTTACCCAGGGCATATGGGAGTACTCTCTTGTACTTTGAAATATTTTCATAGGATCTTTTACATCCACCTGAAAGAGCAGGCGGGGCCTCAGTTTAAGGCCTCTTTGGAAAGATGGCACCTCTGACAGTTTTGCAGTCCCTCAGTTGTATCAGCCTAGATATTGTGCTCGGGTCTTTGGAGGGGGCCTTGAATTGACAACCTTCTAACTCATAGGTGAGAGTGCTATCGACTGAACTATTGCTAACACTGTAAGTATCAACTAAGACCAGTCCTGCCAGTCTTGAGGAAGTTGCAGGAGGTTGAAGGACACTGAAGCAGACAGTATAAATGAGTTGAAGAGGCAATAAGATGTATTTTTCTAGACTGAGCAGAAAGAAAGAACTACCATTTCTGAGCTCCTTAACCAGCACTTTATACAATGAATTACTTTGAAGCGTAATTTTTGTTATGTAAATGTGGCAGCCATGTTGTTTACAAATTGGTCCCAGAAACAACAATTAAATGAATGCGTTGTTAAGAGAGAAATGTTGTTGAGAAACCGGGAGAACTCCCTTCTCTTCTTGAAATAGCATTATAGGACAGCTAACATCCCTCTGAGAAATGGTGAAAGAGTCAGAGTTGTTCTACCAAAAAGAAACAGACTTATTCTTAAAATGCTGTCCTCTAAGTGGCAGTTTAAAGAGTGGCATCAGAGAAGGTTGAGAGGAAATTTGACAGAGGTGTTCCAAACCATGAACAGTTCTGATACAGTAAATAAGGAGACGCTGTTTCCAGTGGCAGAATTGAGCACAACCAGTGGACACAGATTTAAGATGATTGGCAAAAGAACGAGAGGCAACATAAGAAATTATTTTCTTACACAACGAGTTAGGATCTGGAATACGCTGCCTGAAAAGGTGGTGGAAGCAGACTCAATAATAAATTTCAAAAGAGGAATTGGATAAATACTTGAAGGAGAACAATGTACAACGCTATGGGAAAAGACCTGGAGGGATGAGATTAATTGGATGTCTCTGCCAAAGAGCCGGCACAGTCACGATGGGCTGAGTGGCCTTTTTCTGCGCTATGTCATTGCTGATTCCATGAGATGAAGATTACCTGCCGTGTTGGTCAAGGAAAATGGTTGGCACCCAGAAACTTTCAAAGGAAGTAAAGTTCTGCAACAGCTCAAAAGTTTAAATCAATAACAACTTGCATTTATATATCATCCTTCAATAACTTGAGATCACTGGTACCTCAGTTCTCTGAGCTGCCAGATTCTTGACATATTGCCCATCTCAACTCCTCTCACTACAAGTCACTTTTTCACCCATTTACTCTTTGACCCTGGAAGGTACTGACCTGTCGGCAGCAGGCATCCAGGAGCAGGCCTCCCAAGTAGATATCACTTATGTGTGAGCCGCAACAATGAGCGCCCACAAGCTATTTGACTGTGGGACCAACACAGTTGGGACTCACCCAGTTGACTGAAGGAGATGAGGATTCCACAGTTTTGAGGTCCTGATGAATCAGTTAAGAGTTGGCCTAATGAAACTTGCATTAAACAAGAAAGACCGTGTGGTAAAGGCTGTTTCTGGAAAAACAAGAGATGAAGTTTCAAAAGCAACAATGAGCAAAGTAGTAGCAATAAAGTAGAGGTACTAAGAGTGATAAAAACGCAAATTAGAGAATGAATAGGGATTGTTCAGCTTGCTGTATGAGCCCCATCCTGCTAACAGACCATGTACAGTAGTGTAATGGTTATGTTATTGGGCTAATAATCCAAAGAACATGAGTTCACAATCCCTCTGTGGCAGTTTGAGAAGTTTGAATTCAATTTAAAAAAGCTTATATCAGTAAAAGTGTCCTGAGCGATTGTCATAAAACCCCAACTGTTATTTTTTCTTTTATTCATTCATGGGATATGGGTGTCGCTGGCTAGACCAGCATTTATTGCCCATCCCCTAATTGCCTATGTGGAGGTGGTGGTCAGCTGCCTTCTTAAACCGCTGCGGTCCATGTGGGGTAGATACACCCACAGTTCTGTTAGTAAGGGAGTTCCAGGATTTTGATCCAATGACAGTGAAGGAACAGCGATACATTTTCAATGGGATTAGTGTAGGATTAGTATAAATGGGTGGTTGACATGGCCGGCACAGACTCGTTGGGCTGAAGGGCCTGTTTCAGTGCTGTATCTCTAAACTAAACTAAACTAAACCCAGGATGGTGTGTGGTTTCGAGGGGAACTTGCAGGTGGTGGTGTTCCCATGCATCTGCTCCCTTTGTCCTGCTAGGTGGTAGAGGTTGCAGGTTTGGAAGGTGTTGTCAAAAGAGCCGTGGTGCATTGCTACCGTGCATCTTGCAGGTGGTACACACTGCTGCCACTGTGCATCGGTGGTAAAGGGAGTGAATGTTTGTGGATGGGGTGCCGAGAGAAACATAGAAACATAGAAAATAGGAGTAGCCATTAAGCCCTTCGAGCCTGCTTCACTATTCATTATGATCATGGATGATCATCCAACTCAGTAATCTGTTCCCGCTTTCACCCCATATCCTTTGATCCCTTTCGCCCCAAGAGCTATATCTAACTCCTTGTTGAAAACATACAATGTTTTGGCCTCAACTGCTTTCTGTGGTAGCAAATTCCACAGGCTCAACACTCTCTGGGTGAAGAAATGTCTCCTCATCTCAGTCCTGAAAGGTTTACCCCGTATCCTTAGACTATGACCCCTGGTTCTGGACTTCCCCACCATCAGGAACATCCTTCCTGCATCTACCCTGTCAAGTCCTGTTAGAATTTTACAGGTTTCTATGAGATCCCCCCTCACTCTACTGAACTCCAGTGAATATAATCCTAACCGACTCAATCTCTCTTCATACATCAGTCCCACCATCCAAGGAATCAGTCTGGTAAACCTTTGCTGCACTCCCTCTATAGCAAGAACATCCTTCCTCAGATAAGGAGATCTTATCAAGCGGGCTGCTTTGTCCTGGATGGTGTCCAGCTTCTTGAGTGTTGTTGGAGCTGCACCCATCCAGGCAAGTGGTAAGTATTCCATCACACTCCTGATTTCTGCCTTGTAGACGACGGAAAGGCATTGGGGAGTCAGGAGGTGAGTTACTCACCGCAGAATTCAAAGCCTTGGAAATGCTCTTGTAGCCACAGTGTTTATATGACTACACCAATTCAGTTTCTGGTCAATGGTGACCCCAGGATATGGATAGTGGGGGATTCTGCGATCGTAATGCCATTGAATGTCAAGGGGAGATGGTTAGATTCTCTCTTGTTGGAGATAATCATTGGCTGGCACTTGTGTGGCACAAATGTTACTTGCCACTTATCAGTCCAAGCCTGGATATTGTCCAGGTCTTGCTGCATTTCTACACAGACTGCTTCAGTATCTGAGGAGTCGCGATTGGTGCTGAACATTGTGTAATCATCAGCGAGCATCCCCACTTCTGACCTTATGATTGAAGGAAGGTCATTGATGAAGCAGCTGAAGATGGTTGGGCCTAGGACACTACCCTGAGGAACTCCTGCAGTGATGTTCTGGAGCTGAGATCATTGACTTCCAACAACCACAACCATCTTCCTTTGTGCTAGGTATGACTCCAGCCAATAGAGAGTTTTCCCCCTGATTCCCATTGACTTCAGTTTTGCTAGAGCTCCTTAATGCCATACTCGGTCAAATGCTGCCTTGATGTCGAGGGCAATCACTTTCACCTCACCTCTTGAGTTCAGCTCTTTTGTCCATGTTTGAACCAAGGCTGTAATGAGGTCAGGAGCTGAGTGGCCCTGGCGGAACCCAAACTGAGCATCAGTGAGCAGGTTATTGCTAAGCAAGTGCCGCTTGATAGCACTGTTGATGACACCTTCCATCACTTTACCGATGATTGAGAAAAGAGAGAGTAGATGATGCGGCAGTAATTGGCCATATTGGATTTGTCCTGCGTTTTGTGTACAGAACATAACTGGGCTACTTTCCACATTGCAAGTCGATGCTAGTGTTGTAGCAGTACTGGAACAGCTTGGCTAGCGGCATGACTAGTTCTGGAGGACAGGTCTTCAATACTATTGCCGGAATGTTGTCAGGGCCCATAGCTTTTGCAGTATCCAGTGCCTTCAGTCATTTCTTGATATCACGTTAAGTGAATCGAATTGGCTGAAGACCAATCATCGATTGGCATCTATGATGCTGGGGACTTCAGAAGGAGGCCGAGATGGATCATCAACTTGGCACTTCTGGCTGAAGATTGTTGCAAATGCTTCAACCTTGTCTTTTGCACTGATGTGCTGGGTTCCCCCATCATTGAGGATGGGGATATTTGTGGAGCCACTCCTCCTGTCAGTTGTTTAATTGCCCACCACCATTCACAACTGGATGTGGCAGGACTGCAGAGCTTAGATCTGATCCGTTGGTTATGGGATCGCTTAGCTCTCTCTGTCGCATGCTGTTTACACTGTTTGGAAAGCAAGTAGCCCTGGGTTGTAGCTTCACCAGGTTGACACCTCATTTTGAGGTATGCCTGGTACTGCTCCTGGCACGCCCGCCTGCACTCTTCATTGAAGCAGGGTTGGTCTCCTGGCTTGATGGTAATGGTAGAGTGGGGAATATGCCGGGCCATAAGGTTACAGATTGTGGTTGAGTACAATTCTGCTGCTGCTGATGGCCCACAGGGCTTCATGGATGCTCAGTTTTGCATTGCTAGATCTGTTCAAACTCTATCCCATTTAGCATGGTGGTAGTGCCACACGATGGAGGCTATCCTCAAGGTGAAGACAGGACTTTGTCTCCACAAAGACTGTGCGGTGGTCATTCCTACCAATACTGTCATGGACAGATCCATCTGAGGCAGGCAGATTGGTGAAGATGAGGTCAAGTATGTTTTTGCCTCTTGTTGGGTCCCTCACCACCTGCCACAGACTCTATCTAGCAGCTATGCCCTTTAGGACTCGGCCAGCTCGGTCAGTACAAAGAACAAAGAACAAAGAACAAAGAAAATTACAGCACAGGAACAGGCCCTTCGGCCCTCCAAGCCTGCGCCGATCCAGATCTTCTATCTAAACATTTCGCCTATTTTTTCTAAGGGTCTGTATTTCTTTACTTCCTGCCCATTCATGTATCTGTCTAGATACATCTTAAAAGACGCTATCGTGCCCGCGTCTACCACCTCCGCTACCAAGCCAGTCTTGGTGATGGACATTGAAGTCCCCCATCCACAGTACATTCTGTGCCCTTGCCACCCTCAGTGCTTCTTCCAATTGGTGTTCAACATGAGCAGTACTGACTCATCAGCTGAGGGAGGGCAGTAGGTGGTAATCAGCAGGAGGTTTCCTTGCCCATGTTTGACCTGATGCCATGAGACTTCATGGGGTCCAGAGTCAATGTTGAGGACGCCCAGGGCAACTCCCTCCTGACTGTATACCACTGTGCCACCACCTCTGCTGGATCTGTCCCGTTGGTGGGACAGGACATGCCTAGGGATGGTGATGGCAGTGTCTGTGGTATTTTCTGTAAGGTGTAATTCTTTGAGTATGACTTTGTCAGGCTGTTGTTTGACTAGTCTGTGGGACAACTCTCCAAACTTTAGTACAAGCCCCCCAGATGTTAGTAAGGAGGACTTTGCAGGGTCGACAGGGCTGGGCTAGGTGGATGCCGGGTGGTCCTTCCGGTTTCATTCCTTATTGACTTTGCAGCAGTTTGATACAACTGAGTGGCTTGCTAGGCCACTTCAGAGGGCATTTAAGAGTCAACCACATTGCTGTGGGTCTGGAGTCACATGTAGGCCAGACCAGGTAAGGACAGCAGATTTCCTTCCCTGAAGGACATTAGTGAACCAGATGAGTTTTACAGAAATTGACAAATGTTTCATGGCCATCATTAGCCTAGCTTTTAATTCCAGATTTATTAATTGTTAATACTTTAAAGGAGGATACATGCCTTCCTTATCCGATCTGGGGCTATATGTGATTCCAGTCCCACAACAATGTCGCTATCTCTTAGCTGCACTTTGAGGTAGCCTTTCAAGCCACTCAATTGTACCACTATTTCTCAAGGCAAAACAGGAAAATAAAAACTTGCATTTATAATTTTTAATAAAATCAGCTATGTGATAAATGGCCAAATTATGTGTTTTTGGAAACTTGCTGTGAACAAATTAGCTGCTGTGTTCCTTACAGAACAACAGTGACTACATTTCAAAAGTACTTCATTGGCTGTAAGGTGACAGGCAATATATAAATGCACACTCTTTCTTTTTATAGTTTTGGAGAGAGATTTAGAGGGAATGAAGTGGGCCAAGTGGAACAAGTGTCTGTGTGGGAACACTTGGGTAAGAGTGATCATTGTATCATAAGGTTCAGATTAGTAATAGAGAAGAGAAAGGAACAATTTTGGGCGGCACAGTGGCGCAGTGGTTAGCACCGCAGCCTCACAGCTCCAGCGACGTGGGTTCAAATCTGGGTACTGCCTGTGTGGAGTTTGCAAGTTCTCCCTGTGTCTGCGTGGGTTTTCTCCGGGTGCTCCGGTTTCCTCCCACATGCCAAAGACTTGCAGGTTGATAGGTAAATTGGCCATTCGCAATTGCCCCTAGTATAGGCAGGTGATAGGGAAATATTGGGACAGGTGAGGATGTGGTAGGAATATGGAATTAGTGTAGGATTAGTATAATTGGGTGGTTGATGGTCGGCTCAGACTCAGTGGGCTGAAGGGCCTGTTTCAGTGCTGTATCTCTAAACTAAACTAAACTAAATCTAAAGTAGAACTTCAAAATTGGAAGAGGGCTAACTTCAATGGGAGGAGAGGGGATCCAGCCAGGGTAAAATGGAACCAAAGACTGACAGGAAAATCTTTAACAGAACAATGGGTGATCTTTAGGAGAAGATGTTTCAGGTACAGGCTAGATACATTCCAACAAGGTTAGGGAACAACAGCCAGGGCTCCTTGGATGACAAGGGCGATAGAGAATATGATGCAACAAAAAAGGGTGTATGATGCATGTCAGGTGAATTCTTCAAGCAAGAACCAGGCCAAACTCAATAAGATAAGGAGGGAAGTGAAGAGGAAAACAAGACTGGCAAAGAGAGAACATGGCAATAGAATGGCAGTTAAGCGAAAAGGGAACCCAAAAATCTTCTACTGGCATGTAAACAGGTAGTAAGAGGTGAGGTGGGATGGGGCCTATTAGGAACAAAGAGGGTTATATATGGTTAAAGCCACAGGGCAAGGCTAGAATACTTAATGAGTACTTTGTATCGAAGTTTACTCAGGAAGAGGATGCTGACAAAATAGTGGTAGAAGCAGAGGTGGTAGAGGTAATGGATGGGGTGAAAATTGATAGGAAGGATGCACTGGAAAGGCTGGCTATACTTAAAGTGGATAAGTCACCTGTTCTGGATGGTTTGCATTGCATATTGCTAAAGGAAGTGGGAGTGGAGATAGCGGAAAGGTTTGTCACAGTCTTCCAATCTTCTCTAGATACAGGGGAGGTACCAGAACGTTGCAGAGTGGCAAATGTGACACTCTTATGCAAGAAAGCCTGTAAGGAGAATCTTAGCAACTACAGGCTGGTCAGTTTAACATCAGTGGTGGGTAAGGTTTTAGAAACAATAATCAGGAAAAAATCAACAGGCTCTTGGAGGGGGCTGAGTTAATTCAGGAGAGACAGCACGGATTTGTAAAAGGCATATCTTTCTTGACTAATCCAATTGAATTTTTTGATGAAGTAACAGAGAAGGTTGATGAAGGGAAAGCAATGGATGTTGTTTATATGGATTTTAAGAAAGCCTTTGACAAAGTACCACATAAAAGGCTGGTTAACAAAATTGCGGTTCATGGAATACTGTCAGTTTGGATTTTTTTTAATTGGCTTCAGGGCAGAAACAGCAAGTTGTGGTAAGTGGTTGTTTTTTAGACTGGAGGATTGTGGACAGTGGTATTCCCCAAGGTTTAGTGCTGGGGCCACAGCTTTTTTTGATATATATAAATGGCTTGGATATCAGAACACGGAGTAAAATTTAAAAATTTGCCAGTGATACCAACTTGAAGCTGTAGCAGTCAGTGAGGATGATACCAATCGACTGCAACACGACATAGATAGGTTGGTAGAATGGGTAGACAAAAGGCAGATCTGGGCTAAATTTTATGATCCCACCGCTGGCAGTGGTGGTGGGTACGCAAAATGGCGGTGGTCCCGCTTGTTACATCAGTGGCTGCGCTGCCGCGATTAAGTGGTGGGCAGCCGTTTTGCATAATGGGGGGGCAGCTGTTCCACCCCCCAATCACATGGTGCTAATGGCAATGGAGATACTGTTCACGGCGCCACCTCATGTTGGAGCAGGTGCTGCGCCATCTTTAAAAGCCTGCCAGCCCTACACATAATCACTCCATGCATTCAATATAAGCTCATTGAAGCAACACATCTATGCTGCTAAAAATATGTTTAACTCAGCAAACAGCCCCCTGGGCATTCTTCCCACCGTGTCAGATGTCCGAGCAAAGGTGACCCCAAGGTTCAGTGATGCCTCCCTGCTGATTCTCTTCCAGGTTGCAAGGGAAAGTGGGGGGGGGGGGAGATCCTTTTTCCCAGCGTTGCCAAGAAGATGTCCTCCCGCCTGACCAAGCAGGCCCGGATGGAGATCGCAGAGAAGGTCAGCAGCTGCGGGGTCTCCCGATGAAACTGGATCCATGCAGGAAGAGGGTCAGTGACCTCCTGTGTTCAGCAAAGGTAAGTGGCATGTTCCAAATTTGGTTGGTGTGATCTGGTTGTCGCTAGATGGTGTGCCTAACGGGTGCTAAAGCCATTCCAAAGACAGGGAGGTCATAGCAGATTGATGGCAGGTGACTGACTGCATATGTGAAACAAATCTCCCTCGCTTGCCCAAGTAAGACCCATGACAGGTTATGTCGGTATGAGAGACAACACAACCCCCAGGTATTGATGAGGGGCCCACATTAGTAGAACCATGACGTAGAGACGTTTGGAAATGTTCAATATCTGTATTCTTGCTCTTTCATGAGAAGAGGGCCCCTAACAGATGGGAGGCAGCCATGACCAGTGGCAGAGTGCCCGACCTGCATCTCTTAAGTCAGGCCGAAGAGGAGGCACTGGAATTAGCCGGGAGCCAAAGAGGGCATGCCATCTTAGACGTGGAGCTTGGGGTTCTTGTGAGTGACTATTGTCAATCAGATACAAATGTAATGATCATGTTGAGTTATCTTTGGCATGCTATCCTTAATGAAAAATGTGGAGCCTAACCCACACAGGTTGTTTTAATTGTTTTTCTAATTCATTCATGGGATGTGGGTGTTGCTGGCGAGGCCAGTATTTATTGCCCATCCCGAATTGCTCTTGAGAAGGTGGTGGTGAGCTGCCTTCATGAACCACTGCAGTCCACGTGGGGTAGGTACACCCACAGTGCTGTTAGGAAGGGAGTTCCAGGATTTTGACCCAGTGACAGTGAAGGAACGGTGATATAGTTCCAAGTCAGGATGGTGTGTGACTTGGAGGGGAACTTACAGGTGGTGGTGTTCCCATGCATCTGCTGCACTTGTCCTTCTAGAGGTCACATGTTTGGAAGGTGCTGGCTGAAGACCCTTGGTGCATTACTGCGGTGCATCTTGTAGATGGTACACACTGCTGCCACTGTGCCTTGGTGGTGGAGGGAGTAAATGTTTGTGGATGGTGTGCCAATCAAGTGCCTGCTTTGTCCTAGATGGTGTCGAGCTTCTTGAGTGTTGTTGGAGATGTACCCATCCAGGCAAGTGGAGAGTATTCCATCACACTCCTGACTTGTGCCTTGTAGATGGTGGACAGGCTTTGGGGAGTCAGGAGGTGAGTTACTCGCCGCAGGATTCCTACCCTCTGACCTGCTGTTGTAGCCACGGTATTTATATGGCTACTCCAGTTCAGTTTCTGGTCAATGGTAACCCCCAGGCTGTTGATAGTGGGGGATTCAGAGATGGTAATGCCATTGAATGTCAAGGGGAGATGGTTAGATTCTCTCTTGTTGGAGATAATCATTGCTTGGCACTTGTGTGGTGAAAATGTTACAAGCCACTTATCAGCCCAAGCCTGGATATTGTCCAAGTCTTACTGCATTTCTACACGGACTGCTTCAGTATCTGAAGACTTGCGAATGGTGCTGAACATTGTGCAATCATCAGCGAACATCTCCACTTCTGACCTTATGATTGAAGGAAGGTCTTTGATGAAACAGCTGAAGATGGTCGGGCCTAGGACACTACCTTGAAGAACTCCTGCACTGATGCCCTGGAGTTGAGGTGACTGACCTCCAACAACCACAACCATCTTCCTTTGCGCTAGGTACGACTTCAACCAGCAGAGAGTTATCCCCCGATTCCCATTGACCTCAGATTTGCTCGGGCTCCTTAATGCCATACTTGGTAAAATGCTGCCTTGATGTCAAGGGCAGTCACTCTCACCTCACCTCTTGAGTTCAGTTCTTTTGTCCATGTTTGAACCAAGGCTGTAATGAGGTCAGGAGCTGAGTGGCCCTGGCGGAACCCAAACTGAGCGTCACTGAGCAGGTTATTGCTAAGCATGTGCTGCTTGATAGCACTGTTGATGACATCTTCAATCACTTTACTGATGATTGAGAGTAGACTGATGGGGCGGTAATTGGCCGGTTTGGACTTGTCCTGCTTTTTGTGTACAGGACATACCTGGGCAATTTTCCACATTGCCAGGTAGATGCCAGTGTTGTAGCTGTACTGGGGCTTGGCTAGGGGTGCGGCAAGTTCTAGAGCAAAGGTCTTCAGGACTGTTGCCCTGATGCTGTCAGGGTCCATAGCCTTTGCAGCATCCTTCAGTCGTTTCTTGATATCACATTAAGTGAATCGGATTGGCTGAAGTCTGCCATCTGTGATGCTGGGGACTTCAGGAGGAGTGCGAGATGGATCATCAACTGGGCACTTCTGGCTGAAGCTCGTTACAAATGCTTCAGCCTTATCTTTCGCACTGATGTGCTGGGCTCCCCCATCATTGAGGATGGGGATATTTGTGGAGCCACCTCCTCCAGTTAGTTGTTTAATTGTCCACCACCATTCACGGCTGGATGTGGCAGGACTGCAGAGCTTCGATCTGATCTGTTGGTTATGGGATCGCGTAACTCTGTCTACCGCATGCTGCTTACACAGTTTGGCACGCAGATAGTCCTGTGTTGTAGCTTCACCAGGTTGACACCTCATTTTGAGGTATGCCTGGTGCTGCTCCTGGCCTGCCCTCCTCCACTCTTCATTGAAGCAGGGTTGATTGTTCATTGTATCTTGCAGGTCACCGCTCGCAGGTGACTGCAGACCTTGAGAGACTGCTGACAGCCTTTGAGAAGGAGGAGCACTCTGAGGATGCACTGTCCCATGACTCTCCTGCAGCTTCCACCAGTGTTGATACTTTCTCCTCATTTGGCTTTAGAATCAGGGTCACAAGCCGGTGAGAGCACCACACATATACCCAAGCAGCTGGCTGAGGCTGACAGTCGAGGCGACTGACAGTAGGAGGTCTGTGGGTGGCCTCCAATGGCCATCTCGGCCTGACTCTTGGAGTCTATCCGGTAGCGCACATAGTCACTAGCCCTCTTGTACAGGGCATTGGTCACCTCCTTGATACAACGCTGCACTGCGACCTGAGAGACCTCACACATGTCCCCGGAATTCCCAGGAATGATCCCGAGGAGTTAAAAGTTGTGCGCCATGGTAAACCTGAGGGCCACAAGCATAAGGTGACCACCAACTCCCATTGGTCACAAATCATCCTGCGGAAGGCCACATTGGTCTGTGACAGCCTCCCTGGACAGCCACAGCCTTCGCTGACAGTGTCGCTCGGACATCTGCAGGTCAGTTATACAAGTCCTGTAGACTCTCTGGCGTACTTGCATTCTTCTTGGCCTTGCCGGCTGCTACTGTGCATATCTTGGAGTTTCTGACTGAACCACAGCAGTCTCTTGGGCCCACCTCCAGCGGAGACACCTCAACACGGCAAGGAGATCCAGAAAAATCGGGTGAATGAGACCCATACCAATTTCACTGGGCCCTTGGGCTTCCTTCTGTTGCAAAATGAACCTGTCTCGCCAAATATGTTTGTCAGTTTTTGCTCGTCCGGATGCCTGATGTGGCTCTAGAGTACCAGTTACTGTTGTTAACATATTGTTAACATCTGATCCAGAAAGTGTGACTTCACACCCAGAACAACATAATTTTAGGATACCCTCTAATGGCACTCCCAATAATCACAACTTTCAGAGTCCCCCCAGTTTACACACAACCCCTTTGCAGACCTCCCCCCCCGTCACACATAAGCCCCTTGCAGAGATTCCCCCCATTCACACACAACCTCGGTGCAGAGTTCCCTCCGGTAACACACAAGCCCCTTGTAGAGCACTCCCATTCACACACAACCCCCTTGCGGATCTCCCTCCAGTCACACACAAGCTGCTTGCCGAGTGCCCCCATTCACACACAAGCCCCTTGCAGAGTTTCCCCCATTCACTCACAAGCCCCTTGCCAAGTTCCCCCCATTCACTCACAAGCCCCTTGCAGAGTTTCCCCCATTCACTCACAAGCCCCTTGCAGAGTTTCCCCCATTCACACACAAGCACCTTGCGGATCTCCCTCCAGTCACACACAAGCCCCTTGCCGAGTTCCCCCCATTCACTCACAAGCCCCTTGCCAAGTTCCCCCCATTCACTCACAAGCCCCTTGCAGAGTTTCCCCCATTCGCTCACAAGCCCCTTGCAGAGTTTCCCCCATTCACACACAAGCACCTTGCGGATCTCCCTCCAGTCACACACAAGCCCCTTGCCGAGTTCCCCCCATTCACTCACAAGCCCCTTGCCAAGTTCCCCCCATTCACTCACAAGCCCCTTGCAGAGTTCCCCCTATTCACTCACAAGCCCCTTGCAGAGTTTCCCCCATTCACTCACAAGCCCCTTGCAGAGTTTCCCCCATTCACACACAAGCAGCTTGCGGATCTCCCTCCAGTCACACACAAGCCCCTTGCAGAGTTTCCCCCATTCACACACAAGCACCTTGCCAAGATCCCCCCATTCACACATCAACCCTTTATAGAGATTCCCCCCGTTTGCAGACAACCTCATTGCAGGAATCCCCCTGGTCACACACAAGCCCCTTGCAGAGTTCCCCCCATTCACACAAGCCTCTTGCATAGTTTCCCCCCTTCACACACAAGTCCCTTGGACGCTCAGCATAGCAGCAATGGCTGCTGTAAACCCCATTTCCCCAATGCTACTCTGGTTAGGTTACCTTCCCTTTCACGGCACAGAGGACTCTTACCTCAGTGATGCCAGCTTTTCAAAGTCGCAAAACTGAAGGCACGCGAGTGCCATACGTCAACCACAAAACTGAGAAACCTTCTTTGGATCCCAGTGAATTAGATTCAAATTTATTTAAAGCAGCATGTCAAACATTTAAATAATGATGCAGTCGCGTCAGGGCATCAGCACTGCCATGGTATTTCCCCGCCTCTGACAAAATCAGCACACTGAGGTATGGCACTTACCTTCCGGGAGAGCAGCAGACCTGTGGAAAGAACACGGAGTGAGGAACGGATAAATAGAGCCCGAGGATCGATCTAGAGCACTTACCTTCCGGGAGAACAGCGGAGAGGAGACAGACCTGCGGAGGAACAGGGAGCGAGGAGTGGATAAATAGAGCCCAAGGATCACGGCCTTGAGTACTTACCATCTGGGAGAGCAGCGGAGAGGAGTCCAGGCACATTGGAGTTTGAAAACAAATGAACAGTGACGTCACAGGAAAGATGCAAGGTGATTCACTAGTGAGTAACTGCGGTTAGGGAATAACTCTAAATAGCTGGGTTCATACACTACTGTTAGGATGTGTGTGTAAATAGCTTAATAATAAGGAACAAGTGAGTAGTTGTTTTTTTTGAGTAAGGTTTATTTTAACTGGTGAACTGTATTGATTTTTAGTAGGATTTACCAGTACTAGTAAGTCTTTATTAATAATTCTAAGCTGTTGTAGTATTTGTAAGGTTATTTTTATCAGTAGCAAAGGGTCAACTAATAAATAAAGGAATGGCAGGATTGCTTCAACCTTGAGTACCTCCTGTGCTATGTGGGAGTTCCAGGAGGCTTCCCGTATCCTGGAGAATCAATTGTGCGGGAAGTGTCGTCAATTGAAGCAGCTTGAGCTCCGGGTTTTGGAACTTGAGTGACAGCTGGCAACACTGCGGTGCATTCATGAGGATGAGCACTACGTGGAAAGCATGTTTATAGATGAGGTCACCCCACAGCTTAAGAGTATGCAAGGAGAGAGGGAATGGGTGACCACCAGACAGTCAAATAGAATCAGGCAGGTAAGTGCAGGAGACCCCTGAGTGCATATCACTCTCCAACAGGTATTCAGTTCTGAATAATTAGGAAAGTGATGCTTCACCTGGGGAGTACAGCCAGAGCCAAGTCCATGGCACCACGGGTAGCTCAGCTGTATGGGGGGGAGGGGGGTACAGGGAAGACTGGAATAACCATAGTGATAGGTGATTCAATAGTCAGGGGAACAGACAGGCATTTCTGTGGCCACAGACGTGAATCCAGGTTGATGCGTTGCCTCCCTGGTGCCAGGGTCAAGGATGTCACTGAGCGGCTGCAGAGCATCCTGAAGGGAGAGGGTGAACAGACAGCAGTCGTGGTCCACATCAGAACAAATGACATAGGCAGAAAGAGGGATGTGGTCTTGCAGTCAGAGTTTAGGGAGCTAGGTAAGAAATTGGCAAGCAGGACCTCAAAAGTATTACTCCCAGTGCCACATGCAAGTGAATATAGAAATAGAAGGATAAGACAGATGAATGCATGGCTGGAAAGATGGGGCAAGAGGGAGGGCTTCAGATTCCCAGATTCCTGGGACATTGGGACCAGCTCTGGGGGAGATGGGACGTTTACAGACCAGATGGGTTGCACCTGAACCGAGCCAGGACTGGGTTCCTTGTGGGACGTTTTGCTAGTGCTGTTGGGGAGGGTTTTAACTAGTTTCATAGAGGGATGGGGACCGGAGGGTAGACTCAGCTGGGACAAAATCAGAAATTAAAACGGAAAGTAGAATATTAATGGATGAGTCTGGAAGACAGAGGAAACGAGGGTGAGAAAATAAAGGAAAGGTTTGGCAGTGCTCAAGGCTATATGTTTCAATGCAAGGAACAGAGCAAATATAGAAAACATAGAAACATAGAAACTAGGAGCAGGAGTAGGCCATTTGGCCCTTTGAGCCTGCTCTGCCATTCATTATGATCATAGCTAATCATGCAACTCAGTAACCTGTTCCCGCTTTTGTCCCATATCCTTTGATCCCTTTAAACCCAAGAGCTATATCTAACTCCTTCTTGAAAATGTACAATGTTTTGGCCTCAACTGCTTTCTGTGGTAGTGAATTCCACAGACTCACCACTCTCTGGGTGAAGAAATTTCTCTTCATCTCAGTCCTGAAAGGTTTACCCCGTATCCTTAGACTATGACCCCTGGTTCTGGACTCCCTCACCATCGGGAACATCCTTCCTGCATCTACCCTGTCAAATACTGTTAGAATTTTATAGGCTTCTGTGAAATATAGCAGATGAGCTGGGGGCACAGATAGATACGTGGCAGTATGATATCATAGCTATTACAGAAACATGGCTAAAGGAGGGACAGGAATGACAATTCAATGTTCCTGGTTACAGGGTTTTCAAGCACAATTGGGAGGGGGTTAAGAAAGGAGGGGGAGTGGCAATTTTGATCAAGGAAACTATTACAGCTGTGAGGAGGGATGATATGTTGGAAGGCTCATCAAATGAGGCCATATGGATTGAGCTAAGGAACAAAAAAGGGGCAGTCACACTGCTGGGAGTGTACTATAGACCCCCAAACGGTCAGAGAGAGATAGAAGAGCAAATATGTAGGCAAATCTCTGAGAAGTGCAATAACAATAGGGAAGTAATAGTAGGGGATTTTAAATACCCCAATATTAACTGGGATAAAACAAAGAACAAAGAACAAAGATAATTACAGCACAGCCCTTCGGCCCTCCAAGCCTGCGCCGATCCAGATCCTCTCTCTAAACATGTCGCCTATTTTCTAAGGTTCTGTATCTCTTTTCTTCCTGCCCATTCATGTATCTGTCTAGATACATCTTAAAAGACTCCATCGTGCCCGCATCTACCACCTCCGCTGGCAATGCGTTCCAGGTGCCCACCACCCTCTGCGTAAAGAACTTTCCACGCATATCCCCCCTAAACTTTTCCCCTTTCACTTTGAACTCGTGTCCTCTAGTAATTGAAACCCCCACTCTGGGAAAAAGCCTCTTGCTATCCACCCTGTCTATACCTCTCATGATTTTGTACACCTCAATCAGGTCCCCCCTCAACCTCCGTCTTTCTAATGAAAATAATCCTAATCTGCTCAACCTCTCTTCATAGCTGGCGCCCTCCATACCAGGCAACATCCTGGTGAACCTCCTCTGCACCCTCTCCAAAGCATCCACATCCTTTTGATAATGTGGCGACCAGAACTGGACGCAGTATTCCAAATGTGGCCGAACCAAAGTCCTATACAACTGTAACATGACCTGCCAACTCTTGTACTCAATGCCCCGTCCGATGAAGGAAAGCATGCCGTATGCCTTCTTGACCACTCTATTTACCTGCGTTGCCACCTTCAGGGAACAGTGGACCTGAACACCCAAATCTCTCTGGACATCAATTTTCCCCAGGACTTTTCCATTTACTGTATAGTTCACTCTTGAATTGGATCTTCCAAAATGCATCACCTCGCATTTGCCCTGATTGAACTCCATCTGCCATTTCACTGCCCAACTCTCCAATCTATCTATATTCTGCTGTATTCTCTGACAGTCCCTTCACTATCTGCTACTCCACCAATCTTAGTGTCGTCTGCAAATTTGCTAATCAGTCCACCTATACTTTCCTCCAAATCATTAATGTATATCACAAACAACAGTGGTCCCAGCACGGATCCCTGTGGAACACCACTGGTCACACGTCTCCATTTTGAGAAACTCCCTTCTACTGCTACTCTCTGTCTCCTGTTGCCCAGCCAGTTCTTTATCCATCTAGCTAGTACACCTTGGACCCCAAGCGCCTTCACTTTCTCCATCAGCCTGCCATGGGGAACCTTATCAAATGCCTTACTGAAGTCCATGTATATGACATCGACAGCCCTTCCCTCATCAATCAACTTTGTCACTTCCTCAAAGAATTCTATTAAGTTGGTAAGACATGACCTTCCCTGCACAAAACCATGTTGCCTATCACTGATGAGCCCATTTTCTTCCAAATGGGAATAGATCCTATCCCTCAGTATCTTCTCCAGCAGCTTCCCTACCACTGACGTCAGGCTCACCGGTCTATAATTACCTGGATTATCCCTGCTACCCTTCTTAAACAAGGGGACAACATTAGCAATTTTCCAGTCCTCCGGGACCTCACCCATGTTTAAGGATGCTGCAAAGATATCTGTTAAGGCCCCAGCTATTTCCTCTCTCGCTTCCCTCAGTAACCTGGGATAGATCCCATCCGGACCTGGGGACTTGTCCACCTTAATGCCCTTTAGAATACCCAACACTTCCTCCCTCCTTATGCCGACTTGACCTAGAGTAATCAAACATCTGTTCCTAACCTCAACATCCGTCATGTCCCTCTCCTCGGTGAATACCGATGCAAAGTACTCGTTTAGAATCTCACCCATTTTCTCTGAGTCCAAGCATAACATTCCTCCTTTGTCCTTTAGTGGGCCAATCCTTTCTCTAGTTACCCTCTTTCTCCTTATATATGAATAAAAGGCTTTGGGATTTTCCTTAACCCTGTTTGCTAAAGATATTTCATGACCCCTTTTAGCCCTCTTAATTCCTCGTTTCAGATTGGTCCTACATTCCCGATATTCTTTCAAAGCTTCGTCTTTCATCAGCCGCCTAGACCTTATGTATGCTTCCTTTTTCCTCTTAGCTAGTCTCACAATTTCACCTGTCATCCATGGTTCCCTAATCTTGCCATTTCTATCCCTCATTTTCACAGGAACATGTCTCTCCTGCACGCTAATCAACCTCTCTTTAAAAGCCTCCCACATATCACATGTGGATTTACCTTCAAACAGCTGCTCCCAATCTACATTTCCCAGCTCCTGCCGAATTTTGGTATAGTTGGCCTTCCCCCAATTTAGCACTCTTCCTTGAGGACCACTGTCGTCTTTCTCCATGAGTATTTTAAAGCTTACGGAATTGTGATCACTATTCCCAAAGTAGTCCCCTACTGAAACGTCAAACACCTGGCCGGGCTCATTCCCCAACACCAGGTCCAGTATGGCCCCTTCCCGAGTTGGACTATTTGCATACTGCTCTAGAAAACCCTCCTGGATGCTCCTTACAAATTCTGCTCCATCTGGACCTCTAACATTAAGCGAATCCCAGTCAATGTTGGGAAAATTAAAATCTCCTATCACCACCACCCTGTTGCTCCTACATCTTTCCATAATCTGTTTACATATTTGTACCTCTATCTCACACTCGCTGTTGGGAGGCCTGTAGTACAGCCCCAACATTGTTACCGCACCCTTCCTATTTCTGAGTTCTGTCCATATTGCCTCACTGCTCGAGTCCTCCATAGTGCCCTCCTTCAGCACAGCTGTGATATCCTCTTTGACCAGTAATGCAACTCCTCCACCCCTTTTACCTCCCTCTCTATCCCGCCTGAAGCATCGATATCCTGGGATATTTAGTTGCCAATCATGCCCTTCCCTCAACCAAGTCTCAGTAATAGCAATAACATCATACTCCCAGGTACTAATCCAAGCCCTAAGTTCATCTGCCTTACCAACTACACTTCTTGCATTGAAACAAATGCACCTCAGACCACCAGTCCCTTTATATTCATCATCTGCTCCCTGCCTGCTCTTCCCCTTAGTCACACTGACTTCATTATCTAGTTCCTTACAGGCTTTTGTTACTACCTCCTTACTGTCAACTGACCTCAATTGGTTCCCATCCCCCTGCCACATTAGTTTAAACCCTCCCCAACAGCGTTAGCAAAAGCACCTCCAAGGACATTGGTTCCAGTCCGGCCCAGGTGTAGACCGTCCAATTTGTAATAGTCCCACCTCCCCCAGAACCGGTCCCAATGTCCCAAAAATCTGAACCCCTCCTTCCTGCACCATCTCTCAAGCCACGCATTCATCCTGACTATTCTTTCATTTTTACTCTGACTATCACGTGGCACTGGTAGTAATCCTGAGATTACTACCTCTGAGGTCCTACTTTTTAACTTGGCTCCTAACTCCCTAAACTCTGCTTGTAGGACCTCATCCCGTTTTTTACCTATATCATTAGTGCCTATGTGCACAATGACAACTGGCTGTTCACCCTCCCCCTTTAGAATGTTCTGCAGCCGATCTGAGACGTCCCTGACCCGTGCACCTGGGAGGCAACATACCATTCGGGAGCCTCGTTTTCGACCACAGAACCGCCTATCTACTCCCCTTACAATCGAATCCCCTACGACTATAGCCCTTCCACTCTTTTTCCCGCCCTTCTGAACAGCAGAGCCAGCCACGGTGCCATGGACCTGGCTACTGCTGCCTTCCCCTGGTGAGCCATCTCCCTCAACAGTATCCAAAACGGTATACTTGTTTTGGAGGGAGATGACCGCAGGGGACTCCTGCGCTGCCTTCCTGCTCTTTCTCTGCCTTTTGGTCACCCATTCCCTTTCTCCCTCAGCAATCCTAATCTGCGGTGTGACCAATTCACTAAACGTGCTATCCACGACCTCCTCAGCATCGCGCATGCTCCAAAGTGAGTCCATCCGCAGCTCGAGAGCCGTCATGCGGTCTAACAAGAGCTGCAGCTGGACACACTTCCTGCACGTGAAGGAGTCAGGGACATCAGCCATGTCCCTGAGCTCCCACATTGAGCAAGAGGAGCATGACACGGGTCCGAGATCTCCTGCCATTTTTAATCTTAAGTTTAAACTTAGTTAAATGAAAAAGGAACGAAAAGTTTTTACCAATCACAATAAAACCAGAGAAATCGAAAAAGCCTTACCTTATAAACACCCCACCGAGTCCTTTTTTTTTTGGTTAGAGGAGGAGGGCGGGTGGGAGACACTAAAGTGTGGTGTCTCGGGCTCAGAAACCGCCCAAATATATAGTGTTTTACTTACCCAGCAGCCCCCTGGCCTCCGCCGAAAAACAAAAGGAAATTAAATTTACTTTCAAACTGACTTTCCCAGCTGCTCACTCGCTCACACGCTGCTCCCGAAAAAGCTGCTGCACTGAAAGGAAAGTTATTTTAAACCGCCCAAATATATAGTGTTTTACTTACCCAGCAGCCCCCTGGCCTCCGCCAAAAAACAAAAGGAAATTAAATTTACTTTCAAACTGACTTTCCCAGCTGCTCACTCGCTCACACGCTGCTCCCGAAAAAGCTGCTGCACTGAAAGGAAAGTTATTTTAAACCGCCCAAATATATAGTGTTTTACTTACCCAGCAGCCCCCTGGCCTCCGCCGAAAAACAAAAGGAAATTAAATTTACTTTCAAACTGACTTTCCCAGCTGCTCACTCGCTCACACGCTGCTCCCGAAAAAGCTGCTGCACTGATAGTTTTAGTGTGAAAGGAATTGTGGGAGCAGAATTCTTGAGGTGCATCCAGGAGAACTTTTTTTGCCAGTATGCAGCAAGTCCGACAAGACAGGGTGCAGTTTTAGACTTAGTTTTAGGAAATGAAGGTGGGCAGGTGGAAGGAGTGGCAGTGGGAGAGCATTTTAGTGGTAGTGATCATAATTCAGTCAGTTTAATATAATTATGGAAAAGGACAAGGATAGAACAGGAGTTAGAGTTCTCAATTGGGGGAAGGCCAATTTTACTAAACTGGGGAGTGACTTAGCGTAAATGGACTGGAAACAGATACTTGAAGGTAAATCAGCTTCAGAACAGTAGGAGGCATTCAAAGGGAAGATTCAATGGATTCAGGGTAAACATGTTTACACAAAGAAAAAGGGTGAGGCTGCCAAATCTAGAACCCCATGGATGTCAAGTAGCCTACAGGGTAAGATAAGGTAGAAAAGGAAAGCTTATGTCCAACATCGAGAACTCAATACTACAGAAAGCCGAGAGGAGTATAGAAAGTGGAGGGGTGAAATCAAAAAGGAAATTAGGAAAACCAAGAGAGAGCTCGAAAGAATATTGTCAAGCAAAATCAAGGTGAACCCAAAAATGTTTCATCAATACATTAAGAGTAAGAGCGTAACTAAGGATAGAGTAGGGCTCATAAAAGACCAAAAAGGTTACGCATGTGTAGGAGCAGAAGATATTGGTATAGTTCTTAATGAATCCTTATGTCTGTCTTCACAAAAGAGGGGGACAATGCAGATATTGTAGTTGAGGAGGAAGAGTGTGAAGTATTGGATGTGATAAACATAGGGAGAGAGGAGGTATTAATGGGATTAGCATCCTTGAAAGTTGATAAACCACCAGGGCCAGATGAAATGTATCCTAGGCTGTTAAAAGAAGCAAAAGGGGAAATAGAAGATGGTCTGACCATCATTTTGCAGTTCTCACTGGGTACAGGTGTGGTGCCAGAGGATTGGAGAATTGCTAACGTTGTACCTCTGTTTAAAAAGGGAGCGAAGGATAGACTGAATAATTACAGGCCAGTCAGTCTAATCTCAGTAGTGGGCAAATTATTGGAATTTATTCTGAGAGACAGGATAAACTGTTACTTAGAAAGGCATGGGTTAATCAAGGATAGTCAGTGTGGATTTGTTAAGGGAAGATCTTGTTTGACCAACTTGATTAAATGTTCTGAAGTAACAAGGAAGATAGATGAGGGTAGTACAGTTGATGTGGTCTACATGGATTTTAGCAAGGCTTTTGACAAAGTTCCACATGGCAGACTGGTGAAAAAAATAAAAGCCCATGGGATCCAGGGAAATGCAGCAAGGTGGATACAAAATTGACTCAGTGGCAAGAAACAAAGTTTAATTGTTGAAGACTGTTTTCACGACTGGAGGGCTGTTTCCAGTGGCGTTCCACAGGGCTCAGTACTGGGTCCCCAGCTTTTTGTGGTATATATTAATAATTTGGATGTAAATATAGAGGGCATGATCAAGAAGTATGCGGACGGCACAAAGATTGGCCGTGTGGTAGATAGCGAGGAGGATAGCTGTAGGCTGTAGGAAGATATTGATGGTCTGGTTCGATGGGTAGAAAAGTGGCAAATGGAATTCAACTTGGAGAAGTGTGAGGTGATGCATTTGGGGAGGTCAAACAAGGCAAAGGAATACACGATTAATGGGAAAATACTGAGAAGTGCAGAGGAAGTAAGGGACCTTGGAGTGAATGTCCACAGATCCTTGAAGGTAGCAGGACAGGTCAATAAGGTGGTTAAGAAGGTATACGGAATCCTTTCCTTTATTAGCCGAGGTATAGAACACAAGAGCAAGGAGGTTATGTGGGAACTGGATAACTCATTGGTTCAGCCACAACTTGAGTACTGTGTGCAGTTCTGGTCACCTCATTGCAGAAAGGATGTAATTGCACTAGAGAGGGTACAGAGGAGATTTACGAGGATGCTGCCAGGACTGGAAATATGCAGCTATGAGGAAAGATTGGATAGGCTGGGGTTGTTCTCCTTGGAACAGAGAAGGCTGAGAGGAGATCTGATTTGAAATGTGCAATATTTTGAGGGGCCTGGATAGAGTGGAGGTGAAGGGTCTATTCACCTTAGCAGACAGGTCAGTGACAAGGGGACATAGATTTAAAGTGATTGGTAGAAAGATTAGAGGGGAGATGAGGAAAAGAGGGTGCTGATGGTCTGGACCTCACTGCCTGAAAGGGTAGTTGAGGCAGAGAACCTCAACTCAATCAAAAGGAGTCTGGATATGCACCTCAATTACCGCAATCTGCAGGCTATGGACCAAATGCTGGAAGGTGGGATTAGGAATAGGTGGATCGTTTATCGGCCAGCACAGATAGGATGGGCCAAGTGGCCTCTTTCTGTGCCTTAAACCTTCTAAGATTCTATGTCACCGGGATTCCAGTCAGACAGCTCTGCGAAGATTCTCCACCACCATCCCACCCCCAACCCTCCAACCAACAAAATTCAGCCCGGAATGTGTGAGGTGATACATTTTGGCAAAAGGGATTGGGAGAGGCAGTATAGATGAAATGGCACAGTTCTAAAGAGTGAGCAGTCACAGAGGGACCTTGTGATTCAAGTGCATAGATCTTTGAAGGTGGCAGAACATATTAAGAGATTGGTTAGTAAAGCATATTGAATCGGGCTTCATAAGTAGAGGCATTGAGTACAAAAGCAGGCAAGTTACACTGAACCTTTGTAAAGCTCGGGTTAGGCCACAACTAGAGTATTACGTCCAGTTCTGTTCACCACACTTTAGCAAGGATGTGAGGGGCCTCAAGGGGGTGCAGAGGAGATTTACCAGAATGGCTCCAGGGAGGAGGGATTTTAGCTACAAGTTTAGGTTGGAGAAGCGTGGGTTCTTCTCCTTGGAGCAAAGGAGATTGAGGGGAGATTTAATAGATTGTGACATGTTTAGACATAGTAGACAAAGAAAAGCTGTTCTCATTAGCTGATGGTATAAGAACTAGGGGACACAGATTTAAGATTTTGGGTAAGAGATGTGGGAGATGTGAGGAAGAATTTTTTTGTCACAGTGAGTGGTAATGAGCTGGAACTTGTTGCCAATGAGGGCGGTGGATGTGGAGATGATAAATGATTTCAGAAGGAAATTGGATTGGCACTTGAGGGAAATAAACTTGAAGGGCTTCGGGGATAGAGAGGGGGAATGGGACAGATTAGATTGCTCTACAGAGAGCTAGCATGAACTCGATGGACCAAATGGCCTTCTTCTGTGTCATTATCTCTTTCTATGATTCTAGCTTCTCTGTAGCAACAGACGGAAATGATTTAAACTGTTCTGCAGATGACATTATGAGTCTGGTGCAAGCCAAGGAGAGGCGATCAGGGTAAATGCATTTGATGAACGGGAAGTTCAACACTTTGATTGTTTCATACTTCTGGAATTTTCCATCCAGCCGTCAGAAAGACGGAGAAAGAGAATTTATTGAATTCAGGATGAAACTCCTTTTGTTAAGTGACTGCGTTTCCCAGGGCTACAAAGTGGTACCAATATGTAATATAAAAAGAATTCCATAGCAATGAGAGGGAGTTTGCTCATTCATCGCGGAATCTCTCATAAAAGTGTCTCCCTGACACTAGATGCAGCTGCATATAGGAGCACCCAGATCATTGCACTTAAACCTGGTTAAAGGCAGCTTGCAACATTCTTTAAACAGATGTCTCCTTCTCTTCCAAACCATCCGAACCTGTCAGTCAGAATCCAGCCTCACTCCTGAGTATCCGTTATTCAATGTACACCTGCAGAACCCTTTAGTTAGATACCAGCCTGTAACTCACCCCTGGGTAGCTACTATTCTATATAGAAATCACCTGCAGATAACCAGGATTGCGTTACAGCTTGGAATGGAATTGAGGGATTCAGGAGTTTATATGGAAAGTAACAGATACCCGGGAGCGTGTTACAGGCTGGCAACTAATTGAGGGGTTGGGGTAGTTTATATATAGAATAATGTATATCTGTGAGTGAGTTACAGGCTGAAATCTAATTGAGGAGTTCTAGTGGTTTATATATGGAATAATGGATACCTGGGAGTGAGTTGTGTACAATACTGGTAAGTTCACAATGGATATTGAGAAATTATCTGCAAACTGAGGTTTCAGAGAAAAGCTACTTCTCATCAGTTGGGCTTAAAGTCTAGTGTTGAAAGGACCCAGTTACCTTATTAACTGTAACACAAAATAAATAGGCTCACATTTTCATCTGTGAACGGATTCAGTCTTTTGCCTCTCTTCTTTTAACCAGTTGAATGAGTTATCAGTTGCACCCCACAAAAATTGGAAGTGGCACTGATTAATGTGTCTGTAAACATTGCAGTGGAATGGAACGTTTTTAAGATCCAGCCAAAAAGAATGGAACTGAGTAATAAATGTCAATTTGGCTTTCATCATCCGTAATTAGAATCCAACAGCTGAGCAGCAGAAAGAAAACTGTAGAAGTGCTTTCAACTGTAAAGGCAATGTTGGACTCGTTTTGGGTTCCAGGGTTAGGTTGGCGATTGAGTTAAGTTTAGTTTAGAGATACAGCACTGAAACAGGCCCTTCGGCCCACCGAGTCTGTGCTGACCATCAACCACCCATTTATACTAATCCTACACTAATCCCATATTCCTACCACATCCCCACCTGTCCCTAAGTGTTGATGTCCAAGTGTCAAAGCATCACCACCCTAGGCAGTGCTGGCAGAAAGCAACTAACTCTGCACCTTTCCAAGATGATAGTTCCAGAGACAATTTGGTAAATCTTTATAAGACTGGTTAAACCTCAGCTGGTTTATTCCATCCAATTTTGAGCACCACACTTTAGGAAGGACGTCAAAAGTCTGGTGAAGGTGCAGAGGCGATTTACTAGAATGGTACCAGGGACGAAGAAATTCAGTTATGTGGAGAGATTGGAGAAGCTGGGATTGTTCTCCTTAGAGTAGATAAGGTTATTGGGCGATTGAATAGAGCTGTTTAAAATGATAAGGGGCTTTGATAATGTCAATAAGGAGAAACTGATTCCGCTGCAGGAGGGTCGGTAACCAAATGATACAGATTTAAGTTAATAGGCAAAAAATCCAGAGGGAAATGAATTTTTTTTTATTCCATGCGTTATTATGATCTGGAATGCACTGCCTGAAAGGGTGGTGTAAGTAAATCCAATAATAACTTTCAAAAAGGAATTGGATATATACTTAAAAATGAAAAATAAAATTGCAGGTCTATGGAGAAAGAGCTGGGGGCGTGAGACTGACTGGATAACATTTTCAAAGACCAGCACAGGCATGATGGGATGAATGACCTTCTTGTTCGTTAATGAGATGTGGGCATTGTTGACAAGGCCAACATTTATTACCCATTCCTAATTGGTGCTGATCTACCTTCTTGAGCCACTACAGTCTCTGTGTTGAAGGTGCTTCCACAGTGCTGTCAGGTAAGGGGCTCCAGGATTTTGATTCAGCGGCAATGAAGGAACAGTGATATATTTCCAAGTCAATATGTTTTATTACTGAGTGGAACTTGCTACCCCTATCCTTCTAGGTGGTAGGGGTCATGAGTTTGGAGGTGCTGTGAATCTTTGGAATTCTCTACCGCAGAGGGTTGTGGATGCTCCATCATTGAATACATTTAAGGCTGGGATAGACAGATTTTTGGTTTCTCAGGGAATTAAGGGGGCAAGCAGGCAGGAATGTGGAGTTGAATCCTAAGATCAGTCATGATCGTTTTGAATGGTGGACCGGGCTTGATGGACCATATGTTCCATTCCTGCTCCTATTTCTTGTGTTCTTGTGTCGAAGAAACATTGGTGAGTTGCTGCAGTATATCTTGACGATTGTACACACTGCAGCCGCAGTGTGGCTGTGGTGGAGGGAGTGAATATTTAAGGTTGTGGATGGGGTGCCACTTCTATCTTTATTGTTCTATGATTCTATGATCATCTCCACTCTCTGCAAAGTGCTAGTTACTAGGGCCAAATGGAATACATCTGAGGATACTGAATGAAGTAAGGATGGAAATTGTGGAGGCACTGGCCATAATCTTCCAACACTCCTTAGATATGGGGTGGGGAGGTGGTGGGGGGGGAGGGGGAGGGGGGAGGGAGCAGTTGTTGCCAGAAGATTGGAGAATTGCAAAATGTTACATTCTTGTTCAAAAAGGGTGTAAAGATAACTCCTGGACAGTCAGTTTAACCGCAGTGCTGGGAACATTTTTAGAAACCATAATTCGGGACAAAATTTAACAGTCACTTGGACAAGGATAGATTAATTAAGGAAAGCGAGCATGGATTTGTTAAAGTCAAATCATGTTTAACCAACATGAATGACTTTTTTGATGAAGTAACAGAGAGGGTTGATGACAATCATGCAGATGTTGTGGTGTACATGGACTGCCAAAAGGTGTTTGATAAAATTCTACATAATAGAATTGTCAGTAAGGCTGAAGCCCATGGAATAAAAGGGACATGGCTATGAAGCTGGCTGAGTGACAGGAAACAGAGAGTAGTGGTGAACAGTAGACTGGTGAAAGGTGTATAGTGGGGTTCCCCAAGACTCGGTGTTAGGACCCCTGCTTTTCTTTATACATATTAATAACCTAGATTGGGTGTATAGGACACAATTTCAAAATTTACAGATGACACAAAATTTGAAAATATTGTGAACTGTGAGGAGGATAGTGATAAACTTCAAGATGATATTGACAGACTGGTGGAATGGGCAGACACATGGCAGATGAAATTTAATGCAGAGAAGTGTGAAGTGCGACATTTTGGTAGGAAGACTGAGGAAAGGCAATGTAATCTAAAGGATACAATATAAAAGGGGTACAGAAATAGAGGGATCTGGGGTTAATTGTACACAAATCATTGAAGGTGAAAGGACAGGTTGAGAAAGTGATTAAAATTGCACATGGGGTCCTGGACTTTATAAATAGAGGCATAGAGTAAAAAATTCAAGGAAGTTATGATGAACCTTTATAAAAGACTGGTTCAGTTCAAATGGAGTATTGTGTCCAATTCTGGGCACCGCACTTTAGGATGGATGTGAAGGCTTTACAGAGGGCGCAGAAAAGAAAGATGAGAATGGCTAAAGGGATGAGTGAGTTCAGTTATGTGGATAGATTGGAGAAGCTGGGGTTGTTCTCCTTAGAGAATAGAAGGTTGAGAGGAGATTTGATGGAGGTGTTCAAAATCATGAGGGGTCTAGACAGAGTAGATAGCGAGGGAGTTTTCCCATTGGCAGAAGGGTCAAAAACCAAAAGATACAGAACTAAAGGTGACATGAGGAAAACGGTGCCAGAGAGCTGTCACTGACTCGATAGGCCGAATTGCCTCTTTCTGTGACATAACCATTCTATGAATCTATGATTACTGTGAGGGCTATGGCTCACCACCCTTTTGCATATATATAAAATATTTATATTTATATTTTATATATACGTAGAATCATGAGATCTGCTCTGCGCTATTACATGGTGCAGTGCCACCTCTTCAACATTAATCAAGCATCCTATGGCACCTCAGAATGGTGGGATCAAGCAGATGCTGAGAGAGGACTTGCTGGAGGTAAGGCCTGACTGGAGGTTGGTTTTTCAGGATGTTATTTGAAGGCTGCGAAAGACGTGACAAGGCAGCTGGGTTTAAGAAGAGACTTTTAGAATGTGATGAGTGAAAGATGTCCTACCAATGCTGCAGTGCAGTGTGGAAGACTGCATAGACAGTGGGCGCTGATCCCCACTCTATAACCCCCACCCAACCATCCACAGTGGAAAGTCATGAGGAGTAGGAATACTGTCTCTAGTTTGATAAACTGAGGCTAATTTTAATTCTCCTGCTGCCTCCTCTGCTGAAATGCGGTATCCCAGCATGGAGCAGAACCTTCTTCATATCTTAAACTGAACCAGTTGCCAAACCCTTATAGACTATGCCCCCTGTGAAGTGTTTTGAAACGTTTGTCTATGTTAAAAGCACTATATATCAGCAACTGTACTTATATAGCCGTTTTAAAATAAGTAAACACTTCAAGGTGCTCCACATGAGCGTTATCAGACAAGATGGACAACGAGCCAATGAAGGAGATGTTCGGCCAGATTATTAAAAGTTGGTCAAAGGAATAGGTTTTATGAGTGTTTTAAAAGAAGAGAGAGAAGTGGAGAGATTGAGAGAGGGGATTCAAACCTCAGGTCCTAGATGGCTGACGGCACATCAGCCATTGGTGGGGTGAAGGAAGATGCGTAAGAGCCGAGCTGGAAGAGTGCAGAATTCTTGAAGGAGACTACAGAGACACAGAGTGGGGCAAGGCCATGGAGGGAATGAGAATTTTCAAATCAAGGCACTGATAGACTGGGAGTCAATGTAGGCCAACAAGGGCAGGTCAGGTGGGAATGGGTGATTGGGACTTGAAGCAGATATATAGAAATGCAAGTTGTTATTGAACAAAATATTTTATATATACGTAGAATCATGAGTTCTGCTCTGTGCTATTACATGGTGCAGTGCTATTTGGTTCTTCAATGGACTCCATCTGTGCAGAGTGTGACTGTAATCTCATGGACACATCAGCAGAGAATAGTAATGCTTAAGGACAGGAACCTGCTGTGTGGCATAATGAAAGACACATGCAGTTACGCTGCTTCATATTCATAGTTTTCATCATTGTAAGTTATCCCAGAGATTTTGAGCACATAGTCTAGCTGACACTCCCAGTGCAGCCCTGAGGGAGTGCTACTTTGTTGGAGATGCCATCTTTCAGCTGAGACATTAAACCGAGGCCCCATCTGCCCTTTCAGGTGAACTTAACAGATCCCATGGTACTACTATTTCATGGTATCTTGGCCGATATTTATCTCCGAATCAACATCACTAAACTAGATTATCCGGTCAGTATCGCCTTGCTGTTTGTGGGATCTTGCTGTGTGCATATTAGCTGCCTTTTTCCCTCCCTTGGAACTGTGACTACATTTCAAAAGTACTTCATTGTTTGTAAAGCACTTTGGAATGTCTTGAGATAGCAAAAGGAACAATATCAATGCAATTTTTTCTTTTTTTAATATCTTTTTTTTACAGAGATTTTAGAGCTTTTGGAATCTTTAGGATCACAAAAAGATCATTTGACCCAACAAACATGTGCTTCATCTGTTGATCCCAACTTACCCTACCCAGCTGCTCGGCACATTCCCCCAATTCCACCTCTCAGAAATGCTGCCTCTTGAATGCATTTGTACCTCACATATCAATTGGTTTCCCTGTTCATTTCTGCAGTGTATCCCCTAGTGTCAATTCCTCCTCATAATCTTGAATAATTACACATCTAGTTGGGACTTCTCTGACTGATACCTCTCTTTTCTGAACGCCTCCAACATTTAGAAGCTTTCTTGGTGAAAATAGCTCCACGCCTGACCATTTCATGGGCCATCAGCTCTTTGAAGGGTGGCCACCTTCCATGTGGTCTTCTGGCTTGCCAGCTTGAGTACTGAAGGGCTCTTCAAACCGAGGAGGCATCTGTATTCAACGTGTACCTTTAGTGCACTGAAAGGTTCTCCACATTCAATATACACCTCACCCTTGGAGTACAGAGTAGGTATTCCTATTCAGTGGGCCTCAAACAATTGACCCCTAGAGTACTGAGATGTTCTCTACGTTGAATGTGCTCCTCCTGACTCAGAGATGAAAGTGTTCACTGTCTTCATTAGAGGAATGATCATCGCTCTCACTCCTGGTTTCTATCTTGAAGCTTCTGCTGGAAGTGTTGATGCATTGACATTTGGGGTGGGATAAGATCTTGCTCAACTGCGATGGCTGCCAAGAATGGATAGCCATTAAGATTCACACATGAATGAGTAGCCATCTGGATGAGAGAGAGCAGGACAAGTGGTCAACTCTTTCACGAGAGGGAAGAGGGTGGAGAAAAAAATAGCGAGAACCAATGGGAACAAAAAGAGACTGTAGCTACCTGTGTTTTTGATGGGCTGCATTGTCTTAATCTGTACAGTAGTGAGAAAGCTCCTTGTCCAACCCCTTAGAGCACTGAGTATATAGCGAATGGCCTCATTAACCCTTGAAATAATAAATGGTATTTGTAGGCTGGTACATCTCATTCTACTAGCAGTGAATGTTTTGTGGCATTGCCTACAGTCAGTGGTTCAACAGGTTGTTAATGTACACAAGATGATAATAATAGAGTTCGGAGAGATTTTAGAAACTCCTTTCGCAGAGTCCCACAGTGGCCAGAGCCTGCAATTACATTGTGACATAAGATTGAATGGTGAATGCTGACATGGTAGTTTATAATCGCAAATGTTGGCACAAATGTGTGACCATAATGTGTGACCACAGGAGGTCAGGTTTTGTGACTAAGAGGTCTGTGGCCTATCAAGTTTTATTATAAGTAGATAGAAAAGATGTAAACTGAATAGAAAGAAAAGAAAGAATCTGGATTTGTACAGCAAGTGATTTTGCTGCAGGATATTGAAGAAATTAGTTAAATTTTAAAAAGAGGTAAGATATTGGGGTCGCGATTGGTAAGAATTGCATCCATTTTTCGGCTGGAAGTTTCACCCTGGACCGTACCAAGCCGAATCTGCGCAGGTGTTCAGCCCACTGCTAAATTTGTTGCGTCCAAGTTTTTAGGTGTTCTGAGAAGCTGCCTAAGACAGGTATTAGGCACCTTGAATGTGCTGATTAGGGGCCCAGCTCCAGTTGAAGGACCCCTGTACCAAATTGGGCTGCCCTGAGACATTGGACCTGGTCTGATAATGGCCTAAAGGAATTTCTAGGCCAGTGACACCCATGGTGCTGAAATGTGTGTCCCAGTGTCATATGGTGGCTCCCACTGGACACGTTCGATACATTTCAGAATTGTCCAGCTGGATCATTTTCATCTTCACCACTTGAACGGCAAAATGGTGAAGTAGATTCTCTTTCAGTTACAGAGTTTGCCTGATCAGTGAAACCAACAGAGATGGAAAATGTGGGCAAGTTTGTTGATGAGTGAGCAATTTGCCCCACCCAAGCAGTGAGGGCAAAAATTACTCATTATATGTTTATTGGTAGGTGGGAAAAGCAAGCTTTAGATAAATGTCTCTGAATGTACATGAAAAAAATCACTGCCTGGTGTGGAATTGTGTGACACAGACCAGAAAGGAAAGAACTTATAAGGCTACAGGCCAAGTGCTGGAAAATGGGATTAAAATAGTTAGGTGCTTGATGGCCGGCACAGACACGATGGGCCATAGGGCCTGTTTCTGTGCTGTATAACTCTATGACTCTATGATGCAGTGCCTTGTCATGATGTCCCAAAGAATTGTGCAACCAAAGAATTAATTTTGATGGGTACTCATTGTTGATCTGTAGGCAGTTATTGGATGTGAAGCACGCTAAAATTTCTTGAGGGATGTCAAAAGTTGAGATATAAATGCAAGTTGTTTCTAAGAAAATAATTGCCAATGAGACATCAGTGCATTAAATAATCGGGGCCCAAAATCTGGGGCAGTACATCTCTTACAGGATCTTCACTGTTAGCCTCAGAAAGGTTCATAGACACAGGGGAGGCCATGAAGGAAGTGAGTGTCCTTTAGAACAGGAGGAGGCCATTCAGCTTCTTGAGCCTGCTGCACCATTCAATCAAATCTGTACGTCAACCCCATTAACGTGCCATCACTATGACTTCAGAATTCCTTAATATCCTTCGCCAACAAAAATCTAATGATCACAGTTGTTAAACTTTCAATTGACCGCCAGCAGCCATAGCCTTTCTATGGCAAGAATTCTAGATTTCCACTACACTTTGTGTAAAAAATTTAAAGTTCTCACCCTTGTTTTCAAAACCATCCATGGTCTCACCCCTCCCTATCTCTGAAATCTCACGCCCTATAATGGAACCAGAGCTCTGCGCTCCTCTAATTCTGACCTTTTGCATATCCCCAGTTGTAATCACTCTGTCATTGGTAGCTGTGTCTTCAGCTGCCTAGGACCTAAGGCCTGCTATTCTCTCCCTAAACCACTCCATTTCTCTACCTCTCTCTCCTCCTTTAAGATGCTCTTACCTCTTTGAGCAAACTTTTGTTCCACCTATTGTCTCAGTCTCAAATTTTATCTGATAATGCACCTTTGCCTAAGCCATTTTCCTTCTCATGAACCACAAGTGTATGTTGAAATATAGGATATTTTACTAAGTTAAAGGTATTACATAAATTTATATGATTGCTTTTAAGACTGATGTCCCTTTAAGACTTAGTATGCTAATGAGCTAAGTAACAAGACATAGTCATGTGATTACCAGCCAGAGTCATTCTGTTTCTGTAACACCTAGAGGCAGTTCCTGTAAATAGTTAGCTCTGTACATAATAGTTAGCGGTTTAATAAACATGTTCAAGATCTTCAACAAACTGGACTCCAGATATCTCATTTATGTTGCATCAGACAACATAAAAAGAACTCATTAGATGGTGGCAGCTGTGGTGAGAAGACAGAATTTAAGATTGAAGACCATAGAGAAAACAGCTTTAAACACTATCTTCCTATAGCTAAAAGAGAGGAAGTTAAAAAAAAACATACTGCCCCAAACACGGAAAGAAGAAAACACCTACCTCAAGCTGTAAAAGATAGAGTGCTGAATGATGGGCTGCAAATCAAGCACTGCAATCGGACGAGTCCCGACGGTCTAGGATTGAAAAAAGCTTTGAGGTGCTTGCAAAATTGATTTTTTTTAAAGACTCCTAAATGAAAAAACAGGGAAAACACAATCCCTATCTCAGGCTGATCAATTGTTTTCAAAGGCTTCCCTGGGCAGATCAAGGTCTGCACCATTACAGGAGGTAAATAGCAAATAGCACACAAATCCTCCATTCACACAGCTAGAACTATAAAAAGAAACCACTAAATCACTCGAATGCTGCAGAGCCTTCACTCACTCAGCCAATTTTTTTTTAAAAAGACATAAAACCACTTAAGCATGAAGAATTACCTATTGAGTGGCTGTATAAATAAACTATAATAGAGTAAAAAAAAGCAGTTAAAATGCATATTGCACCACTGTGTAAACAGACAGAGTACTGGAAGCTAGATAACCAGATAAGCACTGCTAAATACCTGCTCCTGTCAATCAAGCAGCCCAGAGAGCTTTTAAGGGAAAGCAGTACAGAGTCACAGAACCAGGTCTTAAAGCAGGTTTTAAAGCAAACGAACAGAAGAACGATGGATATAAAATTGCCCAACATGAACTGGAAGGCCATGGATATCCTATCCAAGTTCCAACTTTCAAAGAAAGAATGCAGTTATGCTTCAGCGACCAAATATTTGCAGAACCAGAGAAACTGGCTGTAAAAATAATGATCGCAGTTAGAAATGAGGGATTACACTGAATCAATACCTCAGGCCTATCTGAAGGACCAGATAGATCCTGCAAAGAAATGGAAAGTGCTAGAAAATCTGCTCAGATTAAGAGTGAATTTTAGAATTCACTGCCTGGCATCGCCGTCCTAAAGGCAACAGCCACAGGAATCAATGGACCAGTTCGTCATTAGTGCTGTAGCAAGGGCAATGAATGTGATTTTTCAGAAGCTGAGCTGTCAGACCAAGTAATGAGCTGTGATTGTATCAACACCCATTGTAGCATTTCAGAAAGTGCTCTTGGGGAAAAAGAAAGAGCATACCATTGATGCACTGCTGGGAGATACGAAATACGAAGCCATGTAGCTGGACAACAGAAACTGCAAGCACTAGTTGCAAACAACAGTATCGGCACCATAACCAGGTCGAAAAGAGCTAGGAAGCTGTGTGGTAAGTGTGGTTTGTCCCACTCACGGTGAAATTGTCCTGTATTTCATGGCCTGTGCAGTGCAAAAGGACACTGGACCTGCGTATGCAGGAAATTGAGCTCCACAGACATGGCCAGAAGCTGCAGCAGGACACAGACAAACAGAAGACAGGTGCAGAAAAAGAGCATTTTTTTTAGATTAGAGATACAGCACTGAAACAGGCCCTTCGGCCCACCGAGTCTGTGCCGAACATCAACCACCCATTTATACTAATCCTACACTAATCGCAAATTCCTACCAAACATCCCCACCTGTCCCTGCAACAGCAGCAAGGAGAGCGCCAGATGTAAACGCAAGCCGATACATGAAGTCCACAGCAAAACAGACCTGAGACAAGACTCAAAAGGAGTAATTCTCATCCAGAAGATGAACAGGTGTTCCACATTGTGAACCTGACACATCACATTGATGAAGTCAAACAACTGGAAGCTTTTGCCACTATTAACATCACGCGCCCAAAGAAAGCTGGCAAAAGTACACTCAAGGTCAAGAATGACACCGGCGCTAGTGCAAATATCTTACCAGTCCGAATCCTCAAAGATATATATCGGAGTTGTTGGAAATCAATGATACAACTGACAACTGCCAAGTTATCTGCATACAACGGGTCACCCGTCCCTTGCAGTGGCACATTAACAATACAATGCAGATAAGGCAAGTCGGCATGGAAACCACAAATGTTCTACCCAGTAGACACGAGCGGACCAGCAGTGGCAGGACTACCAGCATGTAAGGACCTCAACATCATAACTATCCTCAAGAGCATTACCAAGAGGAATCTGCAAGGAGTGGAACCCGATTACAGACTCTGACCAGCATCAAATGGTGCAGTCTGGAAACCCAGTAACAGCACAACTCTGCCGCGCCTGCGCTTCTATTCTCTAGAGAACCGCCAGCAGCACAATGAACCAGAACAGACAGGTATCTCCGTGAGACCAAATACTCTTCCCTGAAAAAGTCCTTGACCTTGAGCCCCAGGCCTTCAGAAGCAGAGGATAAGGAGAGGCGAAGGGCACGCAATGTCCTGAAGAGGCAGAGGAGGAATGAGTTGAAGCATTGTCTATGGGCTCTTCAAGATGCAGTGCTGGAACTTTCCAAGAATGACAAGGCCCCAAAAGTGGTCAACCTGCGAAAAGCAACAGAGTATATTAGCAGGTTGATGGCAGAGCAACAGAAACTCAAAGCAGAGAGGGAGAATCATTAGAAAAAATAGCAACAGATGAGAAGCAAATTTCCCAAGCAGAGTTTTCAAACCATGAGATGATGTATGGACTCTTGAACCTCTATATCTGTTAAATTCATAATCTCTGTACCTGTGTAAATAATTTTGATGCTATCTAATTTTCTGTGTTTTTAATTTTAGCATATGAGACTTATTTTTGGAAAGGAGGGGGATGTTGTATGATTATCTTTAAGACTGATGTCCCTTTAAGATCTTAGTATGCTAATGAGCTAATTACCAGGACATAGTCATGTGAGCATATCAGCCAGAGTCACTCTGTAACTGTAACACCTAGAGACGGGTCCTGTAAATAGTTAGCTCTGTACTGAACATAATAGTGAGCTGTTTGAGAAACCCGTTCGAGATCTTCAACAAACTGGACTCCAGGCATCTCATTTATGCTGCATCAGACAACATATAAAGAACTCATTACACATAAATGCAAGTTTCTGTTGTTTTTTCTGATTTTACTCCTAATTGGGTTAGCTCTGGTATTAAACTTGTGCCACTCTTGGAAATGGCTGAGGTATCTGAGGATAACCAGTTTCTTATCACGATCAAAGAGTGATGTAATCCTTAAAGGCATCCTGGAACAAATAATGATCTATGCACTCACTCTGCAACTGGGCCAGTCTGGGTGAGGGAACTGTCACAGAAAGCACAGAACAGCTGAAACTTGAGACTAGTTCCCGGGGTCTGACATCAAATATTGGCTGCAGGGAAACTTGTTCACCATGTCTCTTTCCCACACAATAAAAAAAGGGTTCAATAGTTTACTGCTGAACAGATTACTCAGCCAAGTGATTTCCTGCAGTCGCTGCTTAACAGTGCAGATATCCAGTTCAGTACATAGCACTTGAGGGACACAAGTACAGCTCTTCACCTGCATATTCTGGGTAACCATCTGCAGTGCCATCTCAAGCACATATCATTACCCTCCACTGAATGCAGGCCCAGGAAGCGAGGAAAGCAGAGGGGAAGAGGGGCGGCACAGTAGCGCAGTGGTTAGCACTGCAGCCTCACAGCTCCAGTGATCCGGGTTCAATTCCGGGTACTGTCTGTGTGGAGTTTGCAAGTTCTCCCTGTGTCTGCGTGGGTTTCCTCCAGGTGCTCCGGTTTCCTCCCACATGCCAAAGACTTGCAGGTTGATAGGTAAATTGGCCATTATAAATTACCCCTAGGATAGGTAGGTGGTAGGGAAATATAGGGACTGGTGGGGATGTGGTAGGAATATGGAATTAGTATAGGATTAGTATAAATGGGTGGTTGATGGTTGGCACAGACTCGGTGGGCTGAAGGGCCTGTTTCAGTGCTGTATCTCTAAAAAAAAAAGCTGCAACATGATTGAAGGGTTTGTGTTTGTAACAGATACCTGGGACTGACCGACAGGCTGGAATCTTATTGAGGGATTCTATAGGTTTAAAAATAGCAATCACACTACTGTAGACCCCAAAACAAGCAGGGAGAGAGAGAAGAGCAAATATATAGGCAAAATGCTGATATTACGGACAGGAAATGATAGGGATGATTTTGCTTTTTCACCTCTCAACTGACTGAAGACAGCGTGTTTATTAAAAATAAAAGCAAAATACTGCGGATGCTGGAAATCTGAAACAAAAACAAGAAATGCTGGATTCACTCAGCAGGTCTGGCAGCATCTGTGGAAAGAGAAGCAGAGTTAACGTTTCGGGTCAGTGACCCTTCTTCGGAACCCGAAGTTCCGAAGAAGGGTCACTGACCCGAAACGTTAACTCTGCTTCTCTTTCCACAGATGCTGCCAGACCTGCTGAGTGAATCCAGCATTTCTTGTGTTTATTAAAAATGTGTTTTAACCCCTGAGCATTTTAATGGTCAACAAACAGACAAATGACAGTTTTTTTCATAAGTTTAAAAAAAAGATAAATGTTTATTGACCAACACCCGCAAATATTCACAACTTCACCCATGCTCACACACACACACACACACACAAGAAAAGATAGAGATTAAAAGCTAACATGTGTTTAGGTCTAATGGTCTAAAAAGAGTTCATGGTAAACCTGGCATTCTTCCCCGGGTTGGGAGGGTGGGAGTGGAGTGAAGATTTTTAAAGACGGTGCAGGCCTTTTTTTCCTTTTCCCTGGTTCACTAAAGACAAAACTTTGGAAAGCTTCAGGAGGTAAAATTCATGGTTGCAGACTTTGTTTTGATGTATTTCAGTCACAGTTCAATGTCAAAAACCCTGGTATAATTTCTCAGGTATGGAGTTCAAGGCCGTTTCCAGTCACTGCCTACTTGTAGATTAACGATGGTGTTCTCGGCAGTGTCCTTCCTCTTCTGCTGGAGTAGATGGAATCTCTCTCGCTGGCTCTCAGCCTTTGTCTGCCCAGCTTATATTTTTATTAAACTCCTTATCAGACCCCTGGTTTCTGTCACGTGACCATGGTTTCTTTTTACTATTGTCCTCATAAATGGTGTCTGTTGGTGGGGCCATTGTTAGACAATGGGGTCTGGGTGTCACCCATCTTCATCCAATGTGGAGTTTTTTTCACATCATCCATTCAGTTGAGTTTGAATTTGTAGACACCATGCCATTATTAACCCAATTTGTTGAAGAGAGGTAACCATTAACACAGAACGGGCCATTTACATTTTAATGTCCTCTGCAAGCATGGTCCAGACATGAAAATTGACTCAGAGTTCTTGTAGTTTCCATGTGTATTGGCAGTACAGGATAAGGTCACCTGTCCTCTTGACTCCATCTTGTTTTTCAGGGAAAGTGTCTGTTTTTGGGTTTGTTTTATAAGTTCATTTTATAGTTCATAATTTCACCATGCGTGGGGGTGACATTGAGATATGCAGAACAACAAAAGAGCACTAATAGTAGGGGATTCAACTACCCAAATATTAACTGGAATAAAATCAGTGTAAAAGGAAAAGAGGGCACAGAATTCTTCAAGTGCATTCAGGAAAACTTTTTTAACCAGTATGTTGGAAGCTCAACAAGGCAAGGTACAGTTCTGGATTTAGCTTTAGTGAAAAAGTTGGGTAGGTGGAAGCAGCATTAGTGGGAGGCCACTTTTGTCATAGTGATCATCTTTCAGTTAGTATAATGTAGTTATGGAAAAGGACAAAGGTAGACCAGGAGTAAAAGTTCTAAATTGGGGAAAGGCCAATTTTAGTAAGCTGAGATGTAGTTTGGCTAAAGTGGACTGGAAAAAGCTACTTCAAGGTAAATCACTGTCAGGCAGTGGGAGGCATTCAAGGAGCAGATAGAGAGGGTTCGGAATAAATATGTTTCCATAAAGAAAAAGGCTGGGACTCCCAAATCTAGATCCCCCTTGATAGAAAGAGCATACAGAGTAGGATAAGGCCAAACGGGAAGCTTACATCAGATATTGAGAGTTCAATACTGCAGAAAGCCCAGAGGAGTATAAGAAAATTAGGAAAGAAAACAGAGGGCATGAAAAAGTACTGACAAGTAAAATCAAGGCAAATCCAAAGATGTTTTATAAATACATAAAAAGCAAGAGGATAACTGAGGACAGAGTACGGTCTATTAGAGACCAAAAAGGTAACCTGTGTGTGGAGGTGGGAGAAGTGGGCATGGTTCTTAATGAATACTTTGCATCTGTCTTCATAAAAGGGGGGAGCGATGCAGACATTGGAAGTAGGAGTAGTGTGAAATATTGGATGAGATAAATATAGAGAGGAAATATTAATGGGTTTAGCATCTTAGAAAGTAGATAAGTCGCCAGGCTTTTCTTTTATTCGTTCATGGGATGTGGGCATCGCTGGCTAGGCCAGTATTTATTGCTCATCCCTAATGGCCCTTGACTGAATGGCTTGCTAGGCTATTTCTTTCCCTAAAAGACTTTAGTGAACCAGGTGGGCCTGGTTGAAATGTATCCCAGGCTGCTAAGAGAAACAAGAGAGGAAAAAGCGGAGGCTCTGGCGTCATTTTCCAATTCTCACTGTCTACAGGCATGGTGTTGGAGGACTGTGCTCTTATTTCAGAAGCGAGAAACGGATAGATTACAGGCCAGTCAGCCTAACCTCGATGCTGGGCAAATCATTGGAAAAATATCAGGAGACAGTATTTATCGTCATTTAGAAAGGCACAGTAAAATCAGGAATCCTCAGCATGGAATTGTTAAAGGAAGGTTGTGCCTGATTAAGTTGATGGAATTTTTTTGAGGATGTAACAAGGAGGGCCGATGAAAACAGTGCATTTGATGGATGGATTTCAGCAAGGCCTTGACAAGATCTCAGATGGCAGAAAGATCAGAAAAATAAAAGCTAAAGGGATCCAAGTTGAAGCCAAAATTGACTCAGAGGCAGGAAGAAAAGGGTAATGGTTGATGGGTTTTCCATTCTGCACTCCTGGCTGAAGATGTTTGAAAATGCTACAGCTTTGTCTTTTGCATTGATGTGCTGGGTATGCCCATCATTGAGGATTGGGGATTTTTGTCTTGCCTCCTCCACCGGTTCGTGGTTTAATTGTCCACCACCATTCATGATGTGGCAGGACTGCAAAGCTTTGATCTGATCTGTTAGTTATGTGATTGCTTAGCTCTGTCTATTGCATGCTGCTTCTGCTTTTCAGCATGTATGTAGTCCTGTGTTGTAACTTCACCAGAATGGCACCTTAGTTTTAGCCTGGTACTGCTCCTGGCATACTTGTCTGCACTCCTGATTGAACCAGGGTTGATTCCCCCAGCTTGATGGTAATGGTAGAGTGGGGAATATGCCAGGCCATGAGGTTACCGATTGTGGTTGAATACAATTCTGCTGCTGCTGGTGGCCCACAGCACTTCATGGATGCCCAGTTTTGAGCTTCCAGATTTGTTCTGCATCTATCCCATTTAGCATGGTGCTAGTGCCACACAACAAAATGGAGGGTATCCTCAGTGTGAAGATGGGACTTCAGCTCCACAAAGTGTCCACTTCTAGCAATAATGTCATGGAAAGATGCATTTGCAACAGGTAAGGACGCGGTCAAGTCCGTTTTTTCCTCTTGTTGGTTCCCTCACCACCTGCTGCAGGCTCAGTCCAGTAGATATGTCCTTCTGGGCTCAGCCAGCTCGGTCAGTAGTGGTGCTACTGAGCCACTCTTGGTAATGGGCATTGAAGTTCCCCATCCACAGTACATTCTGTGCCCTTGCTACCCTCAGTGCTTCTTCCAAGTGGTGTTCACCATCGAGGAGTATTGATTCATCAGCTGAGGGAGGGCAGTAGATGGTAATCAGCAGGAAGTTTCCTTGCCCATGTTTGACCTGATGCCCTGAAACTTCATGGAGTCCGGACTCAACGTTAAAGACTCCCAGGGAAACTCCCTGACTGTATGCTGCTATGCCACCACCTCTGGTGGGACAGAACATGCCCAGGGATGGTGATGGTGGTGTCTGGGACATTGTTAGGTATGATTCAGTGAGGCTGTTCCTTAACTAGTCTGTGGGATAGCTCTCCCAATTTTGGCACAGGTCCCTGGATGTTAGTAGGAGGACTGTGCAGAGTTGACTGGACAGGCTGTGCCTTTGTCGTTTACCATGCCTAGGTCAGTGCCAGGTGGTCTGTCCAGTTTTAATCTTTTTAGACTTTTCTATAGCAGTTTGATAGTTTGATACAACTGAGTGGCTTGCCAGGCCATTTCAGAGATGCTGTGGGTCTGGAGTAACATGTAGGTCAGACCAGGTGAGGGCGATAGATTTTCTTCTTTAAGTGAACCAAATGGTTTTTTACGACAATTTGCTGGTTTCATGGTCACCATTACTGTGACTAACTTGTTATTCTGGATTTATTAATTAGTTGAATTTAAATTTCACGAGCTGAACTTGTGTCTCCAGAGTATTAGTTCAGGCCTCTGCTTCACTAGTCTAGTAACATTACCACTACTCCAACATCCTAAATTAAACGAGGGGCCGTGCCTCGACCACCCTTCCAGGCAATGAGTTCCAGACTCCACTACCCTCTGGGTGAAAAATATTTCTCAACACCATTATAATTTTACTACTAATTACTTTAAATCTATGCCCCCTGGTTATTGGCCTCTCTACGAAGGGAAATAGGTCTTTCTGATCCACTCTGTCTAGGCCCCTCATAATTTTCCACACCTTAATTAAATCATCCCTCTTCTGTTCGAAAAAAACCAACCTTAGCCTATCCAATTTTTACTCATTGTAAAAATTGTCCATTCCTGGTATCGTCCTTGTAAATCTCCACTGCAGCCTCTCTACTGTGATCACCTCATTCCTGTAATGCAGTGACCAGAACTGTATGCAGTACAGTAGCTGGGGATAAACTAGGGTCCTTGTATTTTATGTCTCTGCAAATAGAGGAAAATATTCTGTGTGCCTTCTGAAGCCAACTTATCTATTTGTCTTGGTGCTTTCAGGTGTCTGTGGGACATGCACTCCAAGATTCCTCAATTTCTCTACACTTCTTACTTGTCCTTCCATTTATAGTGTACTCCCTTGCCTTGATGCTGTCCTCAAACGTATTACTTCACACTTCTGCAGATTCAATTTCATGTGTCACCTTTCTGCCCACCTGATCAGTGCACAGCTTTCTTTCTTACTGCCAACCATTCAGCCAGTTTATGGATCATCTGCAAATTTCTTAATGATGGCATTCAAGTCTAAGCTATTGATATACACCATGAAAAGCAAGGGATCTATTACTGAGCCCTGAGGAACCCCACTGGAAACAGACTTCAAGTCTTCAGTCAGAAGTGCCGAATGGATGATCCGTCTCGGCCTCCTCCTGAAGTCCCCAGCATCACAGATGCCAGTCTTCAGCCAATTCGATTCACTCCACATGATATCAAGGAACGACTGAAGGTACTGCATACTGCAAAGGCTATGGGCCCTGACAACATTCCAGCAATAGTAACTGAAGCTCCAGAAATAGCCGTGCCCTGAACCAAGCTGTTCCAGTACAGCTACAATACTGGCATCTACCCTGCAATGTGGAAAATTGCCCAGGTACGTCCTGTACACAAACAGCAGGACAAATCCAACCCAGCCAATTACTGCCCCATCAGTCTACTCTCGATCATCAGTAAAGTGATGGAAGGGTCGTCAACAGTGCTATCAAACAGCACATACTCAACAATAAACTGCTCAGTGATGCTCAGTTGGGTTCTGCCAGGGCCACTCAGCTCCTGACCTCATAACCGCCTTGGTTCAAACATGGACAAAAGAGCTGAACTCAAGAGGTGAGGTGAAAGTGACTGCCCTTGACATCAAGGCAGCATTTGACCAAGTGTGGCATCAAGGAGCCCTAGCAAAACTGGAGTCAATGGGAATCAGGGGGAAAACTCTCTGCTGGTTGGAGTCATGCCTAGTGCAAAGGAATATGGTTGTGGTTGTTGGAGGTCAGTCATCTGAGCTCCAGGACATCACTGCAGGAGTGCCTCAGGGTAGTGTCCTAGGCCCAACCATCTTCAGCTGCTTCATCAATGACCTTTCCTCCATCATAAGGTCAGAAATGGGGATGTTCGCTGATGATTGCACAATGTTCAGCACCATTCGCGACTCCTCAAATACTGAAGCAGTCCGTGTAGAAATGCAGCAAGACCTGGACAATATCCAGGCTTGGGCTGAGAAATGGCAAGTAACATTCATGCCACACAAGTGCTCTGCAATGACCATCTCCAATAAGAGCAAATCCAACCATCTCCTCGATTACCATCGCTGAATCCCCAACTATCAACATCCTGGGGCTTATCATTGACCAGCCATATAAATACCGTGGCTACAAGAGCAAGTCAGAGGCTCAAAATCCTGCAGTGAGTAACTCATCTCCTGACTCACCCAAAGCCTGTCCACCATCTACAAGGCAAAAGTCAGGAGTGTGATGGAATACTCTCCACTCAGCTGGATGGGTGCAGCTCCAACAACACTCAAGAAGCTTGGCAACATCCAGGACAAAGCAGCCCGCTTGATTGACACTCCATCCGCAAACATTCACTCCCTTCATCACCAATGCACAGTGGTAGCAGGTGTACCATCTACAAGATGCACTGCAGCAACTCAGCAAGGCTCCTTCGACAGCACCTTCCAATCCCGCGAACCCTACCACCTAGAACGAACAAGGGCAGCAGATGCATGGGAACACCACCACCTGCAAGTTCCCCTCCAAGTCACACACCATCCTGACTTGGAACTATATCACCGTTCCTTCACTGTCGCTGGGTCGATATCCTGGAACTCCCTCCCTTACAGCACTGTGGGTGTACCTACACCCGAAGGACTGCGGTGCTTCAAGAAGGCAGCTCATCACCACCTTCTCAAGGGCAATTAGCGATGGGCAACAAATGCTGGCGAAGCCAGCGACGCCCACATCACACAAAAGAATTAAAAAGAAGTCGATATGCACCTGAGGTGCTGCAACCAACAGGGCCACGGTGTAAGTACTGAAAAGGATTAGGTTAGATTCCTATTTTTCAGCTGGCACAGACACAATGGGTCGAATAGATACCTGTAAATTTTCTATGTTTCTGTAGAAAATGGATACCTAACAGTCTCGGAACAATAAAAATATTTATTTAAAGAAGAAAAAATAAAACATTTATTTCCTTGTCACAATAAAATTTACAAATCTCATGAAAACAGCCTTTGTAGTTCACAGTGTTTCAGGAAGTGATCAAGGCCAATGAAACAGTTGCTTAACGTCTTCTTCAAAAAAAACAGGAAGTCTAGTTTCCAGAAGGTAACTTTGGAATTAAAAGCTTCAGTTATTGGAGTGTTTGTTTTTCCTTCAACAAAATGATGAAAAATAACGATTTAAGTTTCAAATGCATCAGCTGAAATCAATTCAACTAATAATTTAAATCTTTCCACCACTATGTCAGGGTCCATGTTGTGGGAGGGGCGGCTGGCAGAAGTTCCGACTGAGGCCCGCCACGGAGGCCGACGCAGGGAGGGCCGGCCCAATCCTCCCAGCAGTGGCGAGGCTCCATGGCGGCCCACCCACCACCCCCCCCCCCACCATCGGGCAATGGGACCTGGATTTAAATATTTAAATGAATGAGATGAATAAATTTAAATCGACTTACCTTGAATCTTCCAGACCTGCCACGATCTTCGGCGAGGCGGCCGGCGTTCCCGCGCCTTCAATGGGGAAAGCAGGCGTGACATGGGGAGGGGCGGCGGAGCTAAAAGTTTTACTGCAGTGGGGGGGGGAATGGGTCAAGTAAGCATCATCAGCGTAGGGGATGGTGGGAAGGGGTAAACTTTCAACTGTGCAGTCTTGGGAGCGGCGAGGTCAGAATTCAAAGGTAAGTTTTGGGTGGGAGGAAGGGCAAAAAACTTACTGTACTTTTTATTGGGGGGGGTTGCTAAAAGGACGTGACAATTTTATTTTGTAAAGTTTGGGGCGTTCACTTTAAATATTCAAATGTGGCGGCAGGGCTGGTTGCCTTTTAAAAATGGCGCCAGCGCCTGCACACGGGCAGCTGATGCCATTGTCGGTAACGGACAGCCCGTCTCCCCCACGTGATTTGGTGGTGGGGGGGGGCGGGGGCAGGGGCAGGCCACCCAGGTTATTTAAATTTGGCGTGTGCGGGCGGCCATTCTTCAAGCTCACCTTCAGGAGAACGGCGGGCTCTTAAAATCCAGCCCACCATGTCTGTAAGTTAACTTTGTAAAGGCTATTGTGAACATTTCTGAAGATACATGGCTGGTATTTCATTCAACTGAACAGATCAAATCTTTACCAACGTATTACATCACAGTGCAATATGACCAAGGCAATTTTACCCCCCCTCCCCTTAATATTCTTCTTGCTCTTCCTTTCTTTCCTTTATCTGTTCTGCATTTTTTTGTTTGTTCTTTTTGTTTCCCTTTGTTCTTTCCTTCTGGCAGGAAAGGCAAATTAAGTTTAAAGAGTAATAAAAACAGAAAGCGCTGAAAAAAAACTGGCGGCATCTGTGGAGAGAGAAACAGAGTTAAAGTTTCAGGTCGATGACCTTTCATCAGAACTGGAAAAGGTTAGAAATGTAATTGGCTTTGAGAAAGTGAAAGGGGAGGGGGGGGGGGAAGAAGAACAAAAGGGAAGGTCTGTGATAGGATGGAGGATGGGAGAGATTAAATGACAAAGATGTCATGGAACACAAGCAAAGGGAGTGGTAATAGTTGTAGTAAAAGGCAAAGCATTTGTCCAGAAAGAGTGTTAAGGGTAGTATAATGAACACCTCTGTTCAGCTCATGGTCTGAAATTGTTGATTTCCAGTGTGTCCAGCATGATGCCACTACCAAACACATCTGCCCCTCCCTTCCCCTGTCAGCATTCCGAAGGGATTATTCCCTCTGCGACACCCTGGTCCACTCCTCCATTACCCCCACCACCTCGTCCCCTTCCCCCGGCACCTTCCCCTGCAATCGCAGCTGTAATACCTGCCCATTTACCTCCTCTCCCCTCACTATCCCAGACCCCAAACACTCCTTTCAGGTGAAGCAGCGATTTACTTGTACTTCTTTCAATGTAGTATACTGTATTCACTGCTCACAGTGTGGTCTCCTCTACATTGGGGAGACCAAACGCAGACTGGGTGACCGCTTTGCGGAACATCTCCGCTCAGTCCGCAAGCAGGACCCTGAGCTTCCGGTTGCTTGCCATTTCAACACTCCCCCCTGCTCTCATGCTCACATCTCTGTCCTGGGATTGCTGCAGTGTTCCAGTGAACATCAACGCAAGCTTGAGGAACAGCATCTCATTTATCGATTAGGCACACTACAGCCTGCCGGACTGAACATTAAGTTCAATAATTTCAGAGCATGACGGGCCCCCCATTTTACTTTAATTTTTAGTTATTTTTTCTTTTTTCTTTTTTACATTTTGCTTGTGTTTGTTTTATTTTATTTCATCTTAGTTTGTTCAGTTTGCTTACCCACTGTTTTTTTTCATGTTTGTACTTGTGACTCTTGAATTTCCAGTCCATTAACACCCTATCTCTACTAATGCTTTGTCTTTCAACACACCATTAACATATTGTTTGCCTTTGCTCCACGACCTTCTGGTCAGCTATTCTGTGACCCTTTTTCCTATCTACACCTTCTCCTTTGTTATCTCTTGCCCCACCCCCGCTTTACTTGCTTATAACCTTTCACATTTCTAATATTTGCCAGTTCTGAAGAAGGGTCACTGACCTGAAACGTTAACTCTGTTTCTCTCTCCACAGATGCTGCCAGACCTGCTGAGTATTTCCAGCATTTCTTGTTTTTATTGTTGAATTCAGTGTTGAGTCCAGAAGGCTGTAAAGTGCCTAATCGAAAGATGAGGTGCTGTTCCTCGAGCTTGTGTTGAGCTTCACTGGAACACTGCAGTGAGGCCGAGGATGGAAGTGTGGGTTTGAGAGCAAGGTGATGAATGAATTAACATGGCAAGCAACCGAAAGCTCGGGGTCATTCTTGCGGACTGAGCAGAGGTGTTCTGCAAAACGGTCACCCAATCTGCATTTGGTGTCCTGTTCCAGGAGCGCTTCTACTTTTTTTTTGTTTTAAGAAATTATAATTGCATTGTGGACCCGAATTCATCTGGAATCTTGATGAGGCTGAACTTTGGGTGTTTTTCTTAAAAGGAAGGTCAACAGAAGGTTGACCAGTAAACAAATCTTACTGGAAAGCATCTCACTTGCAAATATCCAAGCAGGGGTTTGTGCTTGTGACTCTGAAAAGGATGTTTACAAGGAAATGACACACCATGACTTATAGTTGTCACAGGATTGCAGCTGAACAGTTTTAGTTACATTTTGAACTGTTAAAAAAGCCAACTGGTTTTGGCAAAAAAAAAAGTTGGGGTTTGCTTATTGACCTGCCAGGGGAACAGAAGATCCAGCCAGCCCATCTTTCTCCTGCATCAAGTTGTACTGTTGCTTCCTCGATTTGAAGAAATCCTGCATGTTTGCAGATTCCTTGCATCTTTTAAAAAACTTTGCATTGTATTTGTGAGAATTGAAACCTTTGTTGCTGCACACCTGGTGTAAGACCTATGTGAAGCCTTCTGTGCTGAATATCTTTGAAAGCCTATCCAAACAGACCATCACATCGCCTGGAAAGAACTGTTCTCGGAAGATTCCGAGTGGCAGCTGCCTATTCGCCTTTGGGACACCTCACCAAAACAAAGGACTTCCTTCCATACCTTCTTTTAAGCCTAAGTGGGGTGTTTTTTATTTCTTTGTAACAGCTGGAAACAAAAATCCTCTTTTTTTCCCCCGGTTAACTGGTTGTGTATGTGTATGTGTGGGTGAGGGCTAGGATAAAATAAAGGCCTTAAAAATATTCAAAGACTCTGCTTCCACTGCCTTTTCAGGAGGAGAGTTCCAAAGACTCACGACCCTCTGAGAGAAAAAATTTCTCCTCATCTCTGTCTTAAATGGACGACCCCTTATTTATAAACAGTGAACCCTAATCCTAGTTTTTCTCACAACAGGAAACATCCTTTCCACATCTACCCTGTCATGACCCCTTGAAAGGAGGGGGGAGGGGAAGATAGGTTTGGTGTTGGCATCATGCTGAAGGTAGCAAAAATAGCAAAGGATTATCCTTTGGATGTGGAGGTTGGTTTGGTGCAAAGTGAGGAGTAGGAGAACCCTATCGCAGTTCTGGGAAGATTGGGAAAGGGGTGAGGGCAGAAGTGCGGGACATTGGTCGGAGACGGTTGAGGGCCCTGTCAAACACAGTGGTGTGGAATCCTCGGTTGAGGAAAAAGGAAGACGTATCAAAAGCGCTGTTGTGGAAGGTTGCATCATCAGAACAGATGTGATGGAGATGGAGAAACTGGGAGAATGGAAGGTAGTCCTTACAGGAGGCAGGGTGTGAGGTATAGTCGAGGTAGCTGTGGGAGTCAGTGAGCTTGTAATGAATGCCAGCAGACAGCCTATCCCCAGAAATGGAGACAAAGAAGGCAAGGAAGGGAAGGGAAGTGTTGGAGATGGACCATGCAAAGGTAAGTGAAGGGTGGAAAATGGGAGCAAAATTGATGAAGATTTCCATATCCGAGCGAGAGGAGGAAACAGTACTGATTCTGTCAGAACAGATCAGAACACCGAACATCTGATGAAAGGTCACAGACCTGAAATGTTAACTCTGCTTTTCTCTTCACAGATGCTTCCTGACCTGCTGAGTACGTCCAGCACTTTCTGTTTTTATTTCAGATTTCCAGCATCTGCAGTATTTTGCTTTTAGAACGGATAAATACATAGGTGAATAGAATGATAGCTAGATAGACTAATGGGGTGATGTACACGAACATGCAGTTATGACACACTTTTATCCTGTTTATATCTTTTTGCAAAAACTTTGATTAAGTGTACCGAAGACTAAAGAAATGATCTGCTATAATACAAATGCGATGAATTACCAGACATAAAGTGCAAGTTAAAAGAAGGAATGAACTGAGGGTCAGATGTTGCAACTCCACTCATTCAGTAGTATTCAAAAGTATTCCACTGTGGAAAAAGAAACATTAGGGGCTGAATTTTATGCTGCCCCAGTGAGTCAGATAGTGGCATGGGGGCGGCATAAAATTGAGCAGGAGGCTCCAGGAGGCCTACCCGCCCCCTTCCGCCTCCAGCCAGGTTTACGGCGTTGGGTGGGAAACGGCCCATCCCCCCAAGGCCAATCAAGGCCCTTAAGGGGCAAAAGCTGCCGGCCTTTCCGCGCCCTTGGGGTGGGGGTGGGGGCATGGCAATCAGGCACAGGGTGACCGATTGAGGGCCGCCCCGACCTTCCAACACACCCATGGGATCCAAGACGCCCCCCTCTCCCCAAACGACCACTCCAGCCTCACCAGGGAAGGACCGATCCCCCTGGTGAGGGGCATGCGCCTACATACCTTCCCTCCTGGATCCATGGCTTCGGCTGGACTGCAGTCCCAGTTGTGGCCACCACTCCCAGTGGCGCTGCTGGGACTAAGAGCTGATTGGCTGGCAGCTCACTGAGGCGGGACCTCCTCCCTCAAGTGGGTGGAAGTCCCACCTCAGGACAATTAAAGCCTGGGACCCATAAAATGCGGGACGGATCCCCGGGCTAGGCAGAAGCGGATTCGCCACCGACTTTCATGTAAAATCCAGCCCTAGGACCTTTGCTGGCCCTTAAACATTTCGAAGTATATGTCCGTCAAGACGACAAAGAAATAGTAATATACACTGACCCTAACCCATTAATGTTCATGGAAAAATTTTAAAATCACAGAATCACAGAATCACAGAATAATACAGTGCAGAAGAGGCCCTTCGGCCCATTGAGTCTGCACCGATGCATGAAAACACCTGACCTGTCTACCTAATCCCATTTGCCAGCACTTGGCCCATAGCCTCGAATGTTATGACGTGCCAAGTGCTCATCCAGGTACTTTTTAAAGGATGTGAGGCAACCCGCCTCTACCACCCTCCCAGGCAGGGTATTCCAGACCGTCACCACCCTCTGGGTAAAAAAGGTCTTCCTCAAATCCCCCTTAAACCTCCCGCCCCTCACCTTAAACTTGTGACCCCTCGTAACTGACCCTTCAACTAAGGGGAACAGCTGCTCCCTATCCACCCTGTCCATGCCCATCATAATCTTGTACAACTCGATCACGTCACCCCTCAGTCATCTCTGCTCCAGTGAAAACAAGCCAAGCCTATCCAACCTCTCTTCATAGCCTAAATGTTCCATCCCAGGCAACATCCTGGTGAATCGCCTCTGCACCCCCTCCAATGCAATCACATCCTTCCTATAACGTGACGACCAGAATTACACACACTACTCCAGCTGTGGCATTCCCAAAGTCCGATACAACTCCAACATGACCTCCCTGCTTTTGTAATCTATGCCTCGATTGATAAAGGCAAGTGTCCCATATGCCTTTTTCACCACCCTATTAACCTGCCCTTCTGCCTTCAGAGATCTATGGACAAACACGTCAAGGTCACTTTGTTCCTCGGAACTTCCCAGTGTCAGGCCATTCATTGAATACTTCCATGTCACATTACTCCTTCCAAAGTGTATCACCTCACACTTTTCAGGGTTAAAATCCATCTGCCACTTTTCTGCCCATTTGACCATCCCGTCTATATCTTCCAATCAAAATGTCAGAATATTCAGATGAAGTTTATTTTACACTTGAAAATGGTACACATTTTGGGAAAAAACAATGTTATCACCAATGCTTTGTCATGAGTTTAACCTTATTGAGTTACATGAGTAACAATGGTACAGAGAAACGTTGTGTTGATTACCAGCAGAGTGAATGAGGGCATGAATGAGAAAATATGTTTCAAATGGGTTTTTCAATTTTTGATTTACATTTTAATGAATCGCATTCAAGGATGGCATTTCATTTCGCCAAGGATGGAGGTGCCATAAGAATATTGGCCAGAATTTTACAGTGGGCAGTCGGGAGCTGGACTCCGAAGTAAATGTTGGTGCCGGACCCGCTTCTACCCAGCCTGGGGATCTGTCCCGTATTTTACGGGTCCCCAGGCTTTAATTGGCCCGAGGTGGGACTTCCACCCACCCACCTCACCTCTTAGTCTCAGCAGCACCACCGGGAGTGGTGGCCACTGCTGGGACTGCAGCCCAGCCGACCGAGGAGGATACCAAGGAGCCGGAACCGAAGGTAAGTTTGGGTTGCCTCACCAGGGGAATCAGTCATGCCCTGGTGAGGCTGGGGTGGTCGTTTGGGAGGAGGGGGGTGTCTTGGATCCCGGGGTTGGGTTGAGAGGTGGGGGCGGCCCTCAATTGGGCACCCTGTGCCCGATTGCCAGGCCCCTCCCCCCCACCCCACCGGGGTGCGGAAAGGCCGGCAGCTATAGCTGGGTGGCCTTTCATGTCCCTGGCATACCCACTTGCCATGGGTAAAATACCCGTGGAGGCGGGCGAGGGCCCTTAAGTGGCCGCTAAGTGGCCACTCAAGGGTCTTGATTGGCCTTGGGCAGGCGGGCCGCTTCTCACCTCCCGCCACCCCCCCTACCCCCCCAACGCGCCGGACCTCCGTAACCTTGGTCGGAGGCGGAATCGGGGCGGTTAGGCCTCCTGGAGCCTGCCGCTCAATTTTATGCCGCCCCCACGCCACCATCCGGCCTGCTGGGGCGGCGTAAAATTCCGGCCATTGTGTTTTTTTAAAAACTAAGAGGTCTGTGTGTCTTTGAGACTGAGAAAAAGGACTTTCTGTAAACAGTGACTGCTGAGACCTGGTAATTAAAGTACAGGCTGCAAGACAATTTGTATCCAAGCAAGCAGAAAGTTTAACAACTATTTTGTGGCTCGGTTCTTGTTGAAAAGTAAGTTTCACTTTTGGGTTGTTCAGTTACTGCTGGAGACTAGCTAGGAATACATCCCAGAAAAGTCTCTTGAAAAATAATTCCTGCATCAAATAAAATTCTAATTTCTTCATGATGTTATAAGAACTTTGAAGGAGTTGCAAATCTGCTGTATGGGAACTAAAACCCTTGTCGCTGTTTATGCCTGATGTCACAAAAGGTTTTAATTTTGTACTAAAATCGTGGCTTTCTATGTGTTTCAATAAAAAGTGAAAGAAGGATTTTGCTCAGTGAAAGACACCTGCAAAAATTCCAGCAAAGTTTTGAAAGGAAGTTCAGAACAAAGAGTTGAACTCAATGGGTGTTTTGAAAAGTTAAACTTGTAAAAGGACAGGAAAGTCAGCAGTTTCAAGGAAGTCACAGGGGTTTGACCTTTCTTCAGAGCAGCTTGAGTGACATATGTGACCATGGTCAGGAAGGTGCTTTTTTCACTTTGGACCCTTTAAAAGCCTGTGAATTGGACAAAGAGTAGGCATTTGAAATCTTTGCTTGGCCTGCCTGTAGCCAGAGAGAAAAGACCCAGAAAAGTGCTATCTCTCTCTCTATTAAGGAGACTTGCATCTCTTGAATAGGAATCCTGCATTTGAAAGGTAGCAGATTGCTGTTGCCTCCAATCTCTGAAAAAGTTCTACATCCAATGATATTCCTGCGGTCTCCTGTGTTCTATGAAAATCCTGAAATCTGAAGAATTCTTCTACTGCTAGACTGCTGCTTCAAAATCTAAGCAGACCTGTTGCTACACCCCTGATGGAAGACCTATGTGATTCCTGCGACAGTTTAATTGCCGTGAACACCTACCTATCACAGACCGCTCATCAACCTTGCCTGGAGAGACTTTGAGTGGCATCTGACTATTCGACTCTGGGACACCTCACTGTAAAAAAAATCCTATCAGAACGTGAACCTCAATTATCTTTTATTATTCCTTCTATTCCTAAGAAACAGGTATAACCCAAAAAACCCTTTTGAAACCATTTAACTATTTCTTTTTGAATGTATGTGTGTGTGCATGAGGGTTAAAGGAATAATGCGTTTTTCATGTATAGATTTATTTTGTTAGTAGTTAACACCTATTATTTCTTTTCTAATAAATAGTTAATGTTGTTGTTGTTTAAAGAAACCTGGCTTGGTATGCTTTATTCTGGAGGAAAAAATAAAGTGTTTAATTTGGCTGGTCTTCAGTAGGTGGGAAACTTTATTTGATATGCTCTGACCTGTGGAGTAGTCTGATTGAATTAACAGTGCATTACGTCCGCCTTGGTCATGACACTGAAGAGAGGAAAGGACCCAGAAAAAGAGGAGTTTCTACATTCTGTGGAGTACCACTGCTTTGCTGAGAGGAAGCCTGCATTGTTGAAGGTATCAAAATTCCTATTGTCGCCAGTCTCTCAAAAATCTCTGCCTCAAGTTTGAGTCCTGTGGCATTTTGTGTTTTTGGAGAGATCCTGAAATCTCAAGAAAGTTTCTTAGACTGCTACTTTAAAATCTAAGTAGACCTGTTGCTACAACCGGCTGCTGAAAGATCTGTGTGATGCCTGCTGCAGACAAATTACTTTGAATGTCTACCCATCATAGACTGTTTATCAAACTTGCCTGGAGAGACTTCAAGTGCCATCTGACTATTCGACACTGGGGCATCTCACTGATCTGGAAATATCCTACCAGAAGTTACAACCAACTTATTCTTTTTATTCCGAAGAAACTCTTGTAAAATCGATAAATTTGTTTTCCCCAGTTAACCACTGGGAATTGAATGTATGTGTGTGTATAAGGGTTAGGAAGATTAAGGAATTATTAAATCTTTTCATACAAATAGACTCATCTAATTACCATTTAACATTTAGTGTATTAATAAATAGTTAATTTGTTGTTGTTTAAAGAAACCTGGTTTGGCGTGATTTATTCTGGAGGATAAATAAATTTGGCCATTTTCCAGTAGGTGGGAAATTTTACTAACGTGCTGTGACCTGTGGAGTAGTGGGGCTGAATTAACAGTGCATTACTCCCACCTTGGCTGTAACAGACCATAGTCATCAACATCACCATCATCATTATCATCATCAACATTGATATCAACATCAGCATCATCATCAAAAAAATAATCATCCACATCAACATCATCATCATCAACATCATGATCATCATGATCGACATCAGCAGAGACATCATCGGTGTCATCTTCACCATCATCAACATTATCATCAACATTAACATCTTCATCAAAATCACCATCATATCACCATCAAAATCAACATCACCATTATCAATATCAATGCCATCAACCTCATAATCATCACCATCACCCACATCATTATCATTAACATCATCATGAACATCAACAGCAGCAGTATTAACATAATCATTACCATCACCAACATCATCATTTTCATCAACATCATGACCAAAATCATCATCAATAGCCTCAGCATCATCAACATCAACTCCATCATCATCACAATCAACATTATCAGCACTATCGTGAACATCAACAGCAGCAGCAGCATTATCAACATCATCATCATTATCATCAAATCATCATAACCATCATAATCATTATCATCATCATGAGAAATATCAATATCAAATTCCTCATCATCGTCATAATCAACACCATCACCATCAAGATCATCATGAACATCAACATCATAATCAATGCGATTCTCATTATCATCAGCATCTTCATCATCAACATTAAAATCCTCAACATCACCATCAACATCATCACCAGAAACATCATCAAAATCAACAAGACCATCATCATCATCATAAAATCATCAATGTCAATATCAAAATCATTATCACAATCGTCAACATCATTATCATCAACTCCATCATCATCACCATCAACAACATCATCAGCAGCAGCTTCAACACCATCCTTCTCCTCATCAAGATCTTCATAATCATCATGAACATCATCAATAGCCACATAATCATCAACATCAACATCATCATTAGCATCATCATCAAGGTAATTAATATCATCATCAACAGCAACAACAGCATCAACATCATCATCACCAAAAACATGATCATTAACATCAAAATCATCATCAACATTATCATCAACATCCACATCATTAACAACATCAACATCATTGCCATCCACATCATCATCAATGTCACATCACCATCATCAGCATCATCGCCATTGAGATCAGCAGGAACATCATTACCAGCATCATCTTCACCATCTTCAACATCATTAACAACATCATCAGCAATTTCAAAACTGTCAACATCATCATCAACATTAACTTCATCATCACCATCAGTATCACCACCAACATCATTAACATCATCGCCAAAAAGTACCATCTTTAACATCATCAGCAGCTTCATCAGTGGCATCATCAACATCATCAATATCATAATCAACATCATTATCATTATCAACATCATCATGAACATCAATATCATCATCAACAACATCATCAACAACATGACCAAAATCCTCATCAAAATCTTCAACGTCATCATCAACATTATCATGAACATTATCAACATCAGCAGCAGCAACAGCATCACCAAAATCATTACCATCGTCATCAACATCAAATTTATCAACATTATCATGATGATCAACTTTTGCATCAGCGGCATTATCAACATCACCATCGACAACATCATCATCATAATCAACATTATCATAAACATCAATGTCATCATCATAATCATCATCAAAATTCCAGCATCATCAACATCGCCATCAACATCATCATGAAGATCAACATCATCTTCACCATCCTCAACGTCATCAGCAATTTTAAAACTGTCATCATCATCAACATTAACTTCATCATCAACAACATCATCATCATGAATATCAACATCAGCAGCAGCAGCATCAACATCATTAACATCATCAACATCAACATCATTAACAACATCATCAGCAATTTTAAAACTGTCATCATCATCAACATTAACTTCATCATCATCAGTTTGACCACCAACGTCATTGTCGCCCTCATCAACATCATCACCATGAGCATCAACATCATCAGTAGCAGCATCAATATCATCAACATCAACATCATAACATAATCATCATAATCGTTAACATCATCATTAACAACATGACCAAAATCATCACCAACATCTTCAACGTCATCAACAACATTATAATGAACATCAATATCATCAGCAGCTGCATTAGCAACATCACCATTGACAATATCATCATCATTATCATCATCATCATAATCATCATCATCATCAACATCATTATCATCAATATCATCAGCATTAAGATAAAAGTAAAATACTGCGGATGCTGGAAATCTGAAATAAAAACAAGAAATGCTGGAACCACTCAGCAGGTCTGGCAGCATCTGTGGAAAGAGAAACAGAGTTAACATTTCGGGTCAGTGATCCTTCTTCGGAGAAGAACACCTGCTGAGTGGTTCCAGCATTGCTTGTTTTTATTTCAACATCATTAAGGGTCAACATCATCTTCATAATCAACATCATCATCATCATGAACATTAAGATCATCATGAACACCAGCATCATCATCAACATCATCATCATCATGAAGGGTCAACATCATCATCCTCATGAAGGGTCAACATCATCATCATCATCATCAACATTATCATCAACATCATTATCAACATCATCATCATCATCAACATCATCAACATCATCATCAACATTATCAACATCATCATCAACATTATCATGAACATCAACATCATTATCATCAACATCATCATCAACATCATCATCATCATCAACATCATCAACATCATCATCAACATTATCAACATCATCATCAACATTATCATGAACATCATCATCATCATGAAGGATCAACATCATCATCATCATCAACATCATCACCAAATTCATCATTATCAACATCATCAACATCAACATCATCAACATCACAGCAAAATCATGATCACAATCAACATCAACAGCATTAACGTCATCAACATCATCATCAAACTCATCACCAAAAAAACATCATAATCATCAATAACATAATCAACATCCTCATCACCAACGTCATAAACATTAACACCAGCAGCAGCAGCATTATCAACAATATCATAACCACAAATAAAAACATCTTTAAAATCGTCAACATCAATTTCATCATCATCGCCATGAACATCATCTACATCATCATGAATATCAACATCATCTGCAGCATTATCATCAGCATTATCATTAACATCACACCAACATCAACATCATCATCAAAATCATCATTAAAATCCTCAACATTATTATCATCAATTTCATCAGCATCACCATCACCATCAACAAAATCTATATCACCATGAATATCAACATCATCAGCAGCATCAACAATCACATCACCAAAAAAAAATCATAATAATCAATAACAGCATCAACATCATCATCAACAACATCACGATTAAAAGCATGATCATAATCAACATCATCATCACCAACGTCATGAACATTAACATCATCAACAGCATCATTATCAACAACATCATCATCATCAACATCAGCGTCATCATCGACATTATCATCATGTATATCAACATCATCAGCAGCAGCATTATCACCAAAATCATCAACATCAGCAGCAGCAGTATTATTATCATTATCATTATCAACACCATCATCATCATCACGAACAACAAAATCATCAACATCATCATCATCACCATCATCATGAACATCAACATCATCAGCAGCAGCATTATCATCATCATCAACAACATCACCATCAACAGCATCAACAATATTACTATCAACAACATCACGATCAACAACATCAGCATCATCACCATCATCAACAACATCATTTACATCACCATCATCAGCATTATCAAGATCACCATCATCAACAATATCATGAACATCATCCGCACCAGCATTATCATCATCATTATCATCAACATCACACCAACATCATCATCAACATTATCATGATCAACAGCATGATTGTAATCAACATCATCATCACCAACATCATGAACATTAACATCATCATCAACATTATCATCATGTATATCAATATTGTCAGCAGCAGCGTTATCTACATTATCATTATCAACATCATCACCAAAATCATGAACATCGTCATCATCATCATCATTAAAAGCATCATGAACATCAGCATCATCAGCAGCAGCATTATCAACATCATCATAAACATCAACATCATCACCAAAACCAACATCACCACCAAAATCATCAAAATCAACATCATCATCAATATCATCATCTACATCAACAACATCATTTACATCACCATCATCAGCATTATCAAGATCACCATCATCAACAATATCATGAACATCATCCGCACCAGCATTATCAGCATCATTATCATCATCATCCACATTATCAACATCATCACCATCATAATTAATATCATCATAAACATTGACGTCATCATCATCATCAAAGTCTTCAACATCATCATGAACAGCAGCATTATCAACATCAGCAGCAGCATTATCAACACCAGAAACATCACCATACTCATCAACATCACCATAACCATCTTCATCATCATCATTATCACCATCATCAACATCATCATCATGACCAAAATCATCATTAAATTCCTCATCATCAACATCAACTTCATCATCACCATCAACATCATCTACATCATCATAAAAATCAGCATCATCAGCAGCAAGATCATCATCACCAACATCATCATCAATAACATCATCATAATCATCACAATCAAGATCATTATCATCATCAACAACATAATCATCATCAATATCAGCAACAAAATCATGATCATAATCAACATCATCATCATCAAAATACTCAGCATTATCAACATCAACAACATATCATCATGAAAATCAACATCATTGTCAGCAGCATTATGAACATCATCAGCATTAAACTTATCATCAATACCAATATCATCATCAACAACAAAAACATCATCATAATCATCAACAACATCATCAACCTCATCAACATTATCATGGACATCAAAATAATCATTAGCAGCATTATCAATATCATCAGCATCAGAATTTTAAAAAATTCATTCATGGGCTGTGGGCATTGCTGGCTAGGCCAGCATTTATTGCCCATCCCTAATTGCTCTTGAGAAGGTGGTGGTGAGCTGCTTTCTTGAACCGCTGCAGTCAATGTGGGGTAGGTACACCCACAGTGCTGTTAGGAAGGGAGTTCTAGGATTTTGACCCAGCGACAGTGAAGGAAAGGCGATATAGTTCCAAGTCAGGATGGTGTGTAACTTGGAGGGGAACTTGCAGGTGGTGGTGTTCCCATGCATTTGCTGCCCTTGTCCTTCTAGTTGGTAGAGGTCGCGGGTTTGGAAAGTGATGTCTAAGGAGCCTTGGTGCATTGCTGCAGTGCATCTTGTAGATGGTACACACTGCTGCCACTATGTATCGGTGGTGGAGGGAGTGAATGTTTGAGGATGGGGTGCCAATCAAAATCATCATGCATGTCAACTTCACCACAAATATCAACAAAAGTATCAAAAACATCAAAATCAACACCATCCTCATTATCATCATCTTCATCATAATCAACATCAAAATCATCATCATCAGCTTCATCAATTTCATCATCACCATCAACATTATCAAAATCAACATGACCATCATCAACATCATCATAAATATTATCAACTTCAATATCAAAATACTCAACATCATTATCAACATCAACTTCATTGCCATCAACATCACCATCAGCAAAATCCTCAACATAGGAACATAGGAAGATAGGAACAGGAGTAGGCCATTCAGCCCCTCGAACCTGTCCTGCCATTCAATGAGATCATGGCTGATCTGCAGCCTAACTCCATATATCTGCCTTTGGCCCATATCCCTTAATATCTTTGCTTAACAAAAATCTATCTATCTCAGATTTAAAATTAACAACTGTTCTAGCTTCGACTGCTGTTTGTGGGAGAGAGTTCCAAACCTCTACCACCCTTTGCGTGAAGAAGTGCTGCCTAACATCTATCCTGAACGGTCTGGTCCTAATTTTTAGACTATGCCCCCTAGTTTTAGAATCTCCAACCAGTGGAAATAGTTTATCTTTATCTAGCCTGTCTTTTCCTATTAATATCTTGAAGACTTCGATCAGATCACCCCTTAACCTTCTAAATTCTAGCAAAAAACAAACCTAATTTGTGTAATCTCTCCTCGTAATTTAACCCCTGTAGTCCAGGTATCATTCTTGTAAACCTACATTGCACTCCCTCCAAGACCAATATATCCTTCCTAAGGTGTGGTGCCCAGAACTGCTCACAGTACTCCAAGTGGGGTCTAACCAAGGTTTTGTACAGCTGCAGCATAACCTCTGTGTCTTTATACTCCAGTCCTCTAGATATAAAGGCTAGCATTCCATTAGCCTTTTTGATTATTTTCTGCACTTGCTCGTGGCATTTTAAAGCTCTATGCACCTGAACCCTCAAGTCTCTTTGGACATCCACTGTACTTAACCTCTTCCCATTTAAAAAGTACCCTGCTCTATCTATTTTTGGTCCAAAATGGATAATCTCACACTTGCCCGCATTGAAATCCATCTGCTACAGTTTTGCCTACTCACCTAGTCAGTCAATATCTCTTTGCAATTTTATGCTATCATCTAGACTGTCTATAATACCGCCTAACTTTGTATCATCAGAAAATTTGGATATATGACTTACTATGCCATCATCCAAGTCGTTAATGAATAATGTGAATAATTGAGGCCCCAACACAGATCCCTGCGGGACACCACTAGTCACATCCTGCCAATCGGAGTACTTACCCATTATCCCCACTCTCTGTCGCCTACCACTCAACCAACTTCCTAACCATGTCAATAATTTGCCCTCAACTCCATGGGCTTCTACCTTAGTTAACAGTTTCTTATGTGGAACTTTATCAAATGCCTTCTGGAAGACCATATAAATAACATCCATAGACATTCCCCTGTCCACTACCTTAGTCATCTCTTCAAAAAATTCAATGAGAAACATCATCAACATCAACTTCATCATTGCCATTGTCATCAAAGTCATCACCATTAACAGCAGCAGCGCCATCATTATCAATACCATATTTATCACAATCATCATCAATATCATTATCATCAATATCATCATCAACAACCTAATCACCAACATCATCATCAACATCAGAAACATCATCATCATTACCAAAATCATCATGGAAATCTTAAACATCATCACCAGTATCAACACCATCATCATTAACATGATCAACATCATGATCATAAACATCATCTTCAAAACATCAGAAACATTACCATCAACATCATCCACATCATCAAAATCAACATGGCCATAAGCATCATCAACATCAACATCAAAGGGCAGCACAGTGGCGCAGTGGTTAGCACCGCAGCCTCACAGCTCCAGCGACCCGGGTTCAATTCCGGGTACTGCCTGTGTGGAGTTTGCAAGTTCTCCCTGTGTCTGCGTGGGTTTCCTCCGGGTGCTCTGGTTTCCTCCCACATGCCAAAGACTTGCAGGTTGATAGGTTAATTGGCCATTATAAATTGCCATAGTATAGGTAGGTGGTAGGGAATTATAGGGACAGGTGGGGATGTGGTAGGAATATGGGATTAGTGTAGGATTAGTAAAAATGGATGGTTGATGGTCGGCACAGACTCGGTGGGCTGAAGGGCCTGTTTCAGTGCTGCATCTATAAACTAAACTAAACTAAAATCCTCAACATCTTCATCAACTTCATCTTCATTGCCATCAACATCATCATCATCAATATCATCATCATCAAAATAATCATCAACATCAACAGGATCAACATCATGATAATAACATCATTATCATCATCAGCATCAACATCGTCACCTCATCACCATAATCATCAACAAAATCCTCAACATTATCATAATATCATCAACAACATCAAAATCATGCCATCCGCATTATCATCAACTTCATCATCACCATCAACATCATCATAAACATTATCAACATCAACATCAAAATCCTCAACATCATCATCAACTTCATCATCATTACCATCAACATCAACAACTTCATCATCATCAACATCATCATCAACATCAAATTAATCATCAACATCAACATTTTCAATATCGTGGTAATAAAGATCATCATCAGTATCATCATAATCAGCATCAACATTGTCAACATCATCATCAAAATCCTCAACATCAGCTTCACTGTCACTATCAACATCAACGAAAACATCATTATTGTCAACATCAAAGTCAATGACATCTCATTATCATCAACATCATCATCAACATCAACATCATCAACAGTATCAACATCATCAAAATTAACATGACCATCATCATCATCAAAAACATTATCAACATCAAACTTTTCAACATCATTATCAACATCAATTTCATCCTCATCGCTGTCAGCAACATCAGCAGCAACAACATCAACTCCATCCTCATCATCAACATCATCATCAACATCATCATCATCAACATAATGAACATCATGACCCAAATCATCACCACATCCTCAACATCATGAAGAGCAATATCAACTTCATCATCATCCCCATCAACACCATCAACAGCATCCTCATCAACAGCAGCATCATAATCATCATCATGACTAAAATCATCATCAACATCACATTATCATCAACATCAGCAGAGACATCATCAGCCTCATCTTCACCATTAGCAACATCAACATCATTAATATCATTATCAACAATATCAACATCATCATCATAAACAACATTATCAGCATCATCAACATAATCATCATCATTAGCAGCAGCATTACCATCATCAACATCAATATCAACACCATCCTCATTATTATCATCATTAACAAAATCTTCATCAAAATCCTCAACATCATTATCAACATCAACTTCACCATCAACATCAACAAAAACACCAATATCATCATCAAAATCAATGTGAAGCTCATTAGCATCAACATCATCACGTGATACTCTATTTGCCAGACCTTGGCCCACTCACTTAACCTATTTATATCCCTTTGTAGCCTCCTTATGTCCTCTTCGCAACTTACTTTCCTACCTATCTTTGTGTCATCAGCAAATTTAGCAACCACACCTTTGGTACCTTCATCCAAGTTGTATATATAAATTGTAAAATGTTGAGTCCCCAGCACAGATCCCTGTGGCACACCACTCGTTACATCTTGCCAACCAGAAATGGACCAAATTATGCCTACTCTCTGGTTCCTGTTAGCTAGCCAATCTTCTATCCATGCCAAAATGTTACACCCTACACTGTGAGATTTTATTTTCAGGAATATCCTTTGATGTGGCACCTTATCAAATGCCTTCTGGAAACCCAAGTACTGTACATCCACCGATTCCCCTTTATCCACACCAAATGTTACTTCTTCAAAGAACTCCAGTAAATTGGTTAAACATGATTTCCCTTTCACAAAACCATGTTGACTCTGCCTGATAACCTTGAATTTTTCTAGGTGCCCTGCTATAACATCTTTACTAGTAGCTTCTAACATTTTCTCTGTGACAGATGTTAAGCTAACCAGCCTGTAGTTCCCTGTTTTCTGTCTCCCTGCCTTTTTGAATAAAGGTGTTACGTTGGCTATTTTCTAATCTAATGGATCCTTCCCCAAACTTAGGCAATTTTGGAAAGTTAAAGCCTAAGTATCAACTATCTCACTAACCACTTCTTTTAAGACCTAGGATGAAGTCCATCAGGACCTCAGGATTTGCCAGCCCAGAGCTCCAACAATTTGCTCAGTATTACTTCCCTGGTGATTGTAATTTTCTTGAGTTCCTCCCTTCTTTCCATTTTCTGATTAACAGCTATTTCTGGCATGTTCTGTATCCTCTATGGTGAAGACCGATGCAAAATACCTGTTCAATTCATCTGCCATCTCCTTATTTTCCCTTATTAATTCCCCGCATTCACTTTCTATAGGACCACTGCTCACTTTGTTATCTCTTTAATTTTTTAAAATCTAAAGAAACTCTTATTATCTGTTTTTACATTTCTAGCCAGCTTTCTCTTGTACTTTAATTTTTCCCTCCTTATTAATCTTTTAGTCATTCTTTGCTGCTTTTTATATTCTGTCCAATCTTCTGACCTGTCACCCATCTGTGCACAATCACATGACTTTTTTCTTTAAGTTTGATACTATCTTTAACTTTTTTAGTTAACCACAGATGGTGAGTCCTCCCCTTGGAATTTTGCTTTCTCATTGGGATGTATTTATTCTGTGTATTCTGAAATATCCCCTTAAATGTCTGCCACTGCATCTCTATTGACCTATCCCTTAACCTACTTTGCCAGTTCACTTTTGCTAGCTCTGCTTTCATGCCTTCATAATTGCCCTTATTTAAGTTTAAAATACTTGTCTTAGACTCACTTTACTCTCCCTCAAACTAAATGTAAAATTCAAACATATTATGATCACTGCTGCCTAGAGGCACCTTCACTATGAGGTCATAAATTAATCCTATCTCATTGCACAATACCAGGTCCAGTATTGCCTGCTCTCTGATTGGCTCCAGAATGGGCTGTTCTAAGAAACTACCCTTAAAACATTCCATGAGCTCTTCATCTAGGGTACCTTTGCCCATCTGATTTTTACAGCCTATAGGTAGATTAACATCTCCTATGATTATCACCATACGTTTCTGACAGGCACCCACTTTTCCTTACTTTATACCCCATCCTACCATGTGGTTACTGTTAGGGGGCCTGTACACCACTCCCACTAGTGACTTTGTGCCTTTGTCATTTCTCATCTCAACCCAAACCATTTCTATATCCTGGTTTCCTGAACTTAGGTCATCCCTCACCATTGTGCTAATACCATCATTAATTAAGCGAGCCACCCCTCCACCTTTTCCAAGCTTCCTGTCTTCCTAAATGTCATGTACTCTCCAATATTCAGGTCCCAATTTATATCATCCCGCAGCCCTATTTCTGTAACAGTTATCAGATTGTACTTATTTGTTTCTATTTGCACTTTCAGTTCATTTGTTTTGTTTCGAATGCTATATGCATTCAGATACACAGCTGTTAGTTTTGTCCTTTTATTTCTTTTGTAACGTCTAGCCTTGTCTGCTGATTTACTCTTAGATTTGTAATCACTGTTCCTTCCTGTTGTGGTCTGTTTATCTTTTCCCATATTAATACCTTTCTCTCTCGCCTTGTCTCTACTCTTTGATTTACCACAAGTTCCTAAATTTGATCTCTTGCCCCCACTATTTAGTTTAAAACCCTCTCTATTTCCCTATCTAGAACACCGGTCCCAGCATGGCTCAGGTATAGACCACCCCAATGGTACAGCCCCTACATTCCCCAGTAACGGTGTCACTGCTCCACGAACCGGAACCCATTTCTACCACACCAGTCTTTGAGCCACCCATTCATTTCTCTAATCTTGTTTGCCCTACTCCAATTTGCATGTGGCTCAGGTAATAATCCAGAGATTATTACCTTTGAGATTCTGCTTTTTAATTTGGTGCCTAGCTCCTCATACGGACTATTCAGAATCTCTTTCCTTTTCCTGCCTATGTCATCGGTGCCTACATGAACCACGACGACTGGATCCTCCCCCTCCTACTGTAAGTTTCTCTCCAACCCTGAGCAGATGTTCCGAATCCTGGCACTGGCAGGCAACTCAGCCTTTTGTATTCTCACTCTTTTCTGCAGAGACCAGTGTCGATGCCCCATACTATACTGGCCCCTATTGCCACTAATTTCCTTTCTGTTCTCCCTACATGAATGGCTTCCTATACCAAGGTCCCATGGTCAGTCTGCTCATCCACACTACAGCCCTCACTCTTGTCCATACAAGCTGCAAGAACCTTGAACTTATTGCTCAATTGCAAGGGCTGAGGCTCAACCACCCCCACCTTCTCAATCCCCTTACCTGCCTGACTCGCAATTACACCCATCTATCCCTGACCACTGACCAAAACAGATGACCTTATCCTAAGGGATGACACTATCCTCAAAATGCAGTGGAAGCAGAGTCTTTAAATATTTTTAGGCAGAGGTAGATTGATTATTGACAAGCAAGGGGACAAAAGGTTAATAGGGGTAGGCGGGAATGTAGAGTTGAGGTTACAATCTGATCAGCTGTGATCTTATTGGATGGTGGAACAGGCTCAAGGGGCCAAATGGCCTACTCATGCTCCAAATTAGTGTGTTTATATGTTCATATCAACATCATGAAAAGCAACATGACCATCATCATCATCATCAACATCAAAATCCTCAACATTATCAACATCAACAACATCATCACCATCAACATCATCGTCAACATCAACATCATCACCACCCTCAACAACAACATCAGCAGCAGTTTCATCATCATTAACTCCATCCTCATTATCAACAGCATTGCCAGCATCAACATCATCATAATCAACATCATCACCAAAATCATCACCATAATCCTTAACATCGTAATCATCAACATCAGCTTCATCATCAACACCATCAACACCATTCTCATCATCATCAACATTATTAACTCCATCCTCATCATCAACATCATCAACATTATCCTCATCATCATCAACATCATCACCATATTCTTCAACATCATCATCATCAACATCAGCTTCATCATTATCACCATCAACATTATCCTCAGCATCATCAGCACCATCATCAACATCACTAACACCATCCTCATCATCATCAGAATCATCATAATCATCATCATCAACAGCAGCAACATCTAAATCCTCAAAATCATCATAAACATCAACAAAAACCTTATCATTTTCAACAGCATCATCATCCTCCTCATTATCAACATCATCACCAACATCAACATCATCAGCATCAGCATCAGCATCAACTTCATCACCAAAATCATCACCATAATTCTCAACATCATAATCATCAGCATCAGCTTCATCATCATCATCATCAACACCATCATCATCATCAACATCAAAATGATCATTATCATAATCATAAATATCATCATCACCACTATCATCAACATTGTCATCATCATAAGCAACATCAGCATCAACATTATCACCAAAATCATCAACAAAATCCTCAACATCAATGCCATCATTACCATCAATAGCAACAAAAACATCATTAACATCAATATCAAAATCAATGCCATGCTTATCATCAACATCATCATCAACATTATAATCCACAAAATCATTATCAATATAAACTTCATCAGCAGCAGAAGCAGCATCAACCCCATTCTCATCATCATCATCATCAGCAACATCACCAGCATAAACATCATCATCGTAATCAACATCACCATCATATATGAATTCATCACCATCATTATCAACATCATCATCAGCAACGTCATCAACATCATGGTCATTATCAACATCCATCACCAACATCATCATCATAATCAAATTCATCACTATCGTGATGGGGGAGGCGGTGGCGTAGTGATATTGTCACTGGACTAATAACCCAGAGACCCAGGGTATTTCTCTGGGGACATGGGTTCAAATACCACCACAGCAGAAGGTGGAATTTGAATTCAATTAATAAATCTGGAATTCAAAAGCTAGTCTAATGGTGACCATGAAACCGTTGTCGATTGTTGTAAAAACCCATCTGGTTCACTAATGTCCTTTAGGGAAGGAAATCTGCTGTCCTTACCTGGTCTGGCCGACATGTGACTCCAGACCCACAGCAATGTGGTTGACTCTTACATGCCCTCTGAAATGGCCGAGCAAGCCACTCAGTTTGGGCAATTAGGGATGGGCAATAAATGCTGGCCTAGCCAGCGACGCCCACATCCCATGAATGAATAAAAAAAAATCATCATCAACAACAACAACATCAACATCATCAAAATCAACACCAGCTTCATGAGCAGCAGCTACATCTTTTTTTATTTGTTCTTGGGCTGTGGGCATTACTGTCTGGGCCGGCATTTATTGCCCATCCCAAATTGCCCTTGAGATGATAGGCGTGAGCTGCCTTCTTGAACTGCTGCAGTCCATGGGGTGTAGGTACACCCACAGTGCTGTTAAGAAGGGAACTGCAGGATTTTGGCCCAGCAACAGTAAAGGAACAGCGATATAGTACCAAGTCAGGATGGTGTGTGGCTTGGAGGGGAACTTGCAGGTGGTGGTGTTCCCATGCATCGGCTGCCCTTGACCTTCTAAGTGGTAGAGGTCACAGGTTTGGAAGGTTCTGTCAAAGGAGCCTTGGTGCGTTGTTGCAGTGCATCTTGTAGATGGTACACACTGCTTTCACTGTGCATCTGTGATGAAAGGAGTGAATGTTGAAGATGGTGAATGGGGTGTCAATCAAGCGGGCTACTTTGTCCTGGATGGTGTCAAGCTTCTTGAGTGTTGTTGGAGCTGAACCCATCCCGCCAAGTGGAGAGTATTCCATCACACTCCTGACTTGTGCATTGCAGATGGTGGACAGGCTTTGGGAAGACAGGAGGTGAGTTACTCACGACAGAATTCCCAGCCTCTGACCTGCTTTTCTAGGCACAGTATTTATGTGGCTGGACCAGTTCAGTTTCTGGTCAATGGGAACCCCAGGATGTTGGTAGTAGGGAATTCAGCAATGGTAATGCCATTGAACATCAAGGGGAGATGGTTAGATTCGCTTTTGTTTGAGATGGACATTGCCTGGCACTTGTGTGGCACAAATGTAACTTACTATTTATCAGCCCAAGCCTGGATATTGTCCAGGTCTTGCTGCAAATGGGCACAAACTGCTTCAGTATCTGAGGAGTCATGAATGGTGCTGAATATTGTGCAATCATCAGAGAACATCCCCACTTCTGATCTTATGATGGCGGGAATATCATTTATGAAGCAGCTGAAGATGTTTGGCCCCAGGACACCACCCTGAGGAACTCCTGTAGTTCTGTCCTGGGACTGAGATGATCATCACCAACATCATTATAAAGAGCATCAACATCATCATCATAATCAACGTCATCATCATCATCAAGATGATCATCAGAATCAACATCATCAGCAACGGCATCATCAACAGCATAATCATCATCATCATTGTCAATATCATCAACCTCAGTGCCATCATCATCTACATCTTCTTCAATATGATTAACATCATCACCATCAGCAACATCAACATCAACATTATCATCATCACCATAATCATCAACAGCATCACCATCCTCATCTTCCTCCTCATCTTCATCATCAGCATCACCATCCTCATCTTCATCTCTTCATCCTCATCATGATCATCCTCATCAGCATCAGCATCATCCTCATCAACATGATCATCAACATCATCATCATTGACATCAACATCGTCATCATTAACATCATCATCATCAATGTCATCAGTAGCAGCATCAACATCATCGTCATCACCATCAACATCAACATAATCATGATAGAGACATGGAAACTTAGAAACATAGAAAAATAGGAACAGGAGTAGGCCATTCGGCCCTTCGAGCCTGCACCGCCATTCAATATGATCATGGCTGATCATCCAAACTCAGTACCCTGTTCCTGCTTTCTCCCCGTATCCCTTGATCCCTTTAGCCCTAAGAACTATATCTTAAGAACTCTTTCTTCAATATATTTAATGATTTGGCCTCAACTGATTTCCGTGGTAGCGAATTCCACAGGTTTACCACTCTCTGGGTGAAAAAATCCCTCCTCATCTTCGTCCTAAATGGCTTACCCCTTCTCCTTAGACTGTGACCCCTGGTCCTGGACACCCCCGCCATCGGGAACATCCTTCGAGCATATATTACATTTAATTCCCTCATCTATATCATTAATATATATTGTGAATAGCTGGGGTCCTAGCACTGATCCCTGCTGTACCCCACTAATCACTGCCTGCCACTCAAAAAAAGATTGTTTATTCCTACTCTTTGTTTCCTGTCTGCCAACCAGTTCTCTTACTTCCAATCCCATGTGTTTTAATTTTGTCATTGTTTTCCAAGTGCTCTGCTATTACATCTTTTATAATGGACTTTAGCATTTTCCCCACTACTGATGTCGGTCTATAATTCCCTGTTTTCTCTCTACCTCCTTTCTTAAATAGTGGGGTTACATTAGCTACCCTCCAATCCATTCGAACTGTTCCAGAGTTTATAGAATTTTGAAAAATGACCAGCAATGCATCTACTATTCCTAGGGCCACTTCCTTAAGTACTCTGGGATGTAGATTATCAGGCCCTGGGGATTTATCGGCCTTCAATCCAGTCAATTTCCCTAACACCATTTCCTTACTGATACTGATTTCATACAGTTTCTCCTTCTCACTAGACCCTATGTTCCCCAACATTTCTGGGAGGTAATTTGTGTCCTCCTTTGTGAAGACAGAACCAAAGTATGTATTTAATTGGTCTGCCATTTCTTTGTTCACCATTATAAATTCCCTCATTTCTGACTGATCTTCATCAGCAACATCATTCTAGATTTCTGTCAGTGAATTATTTGCATAGGTCAGAATTTCTGTAAGTTAATTGGTGGTGCTGTATATTCATTAGTTCTTTGGATAATTCTGTATATCTGAGATTTTTGGATGGTTCTGCATAACTGTGAGGTATTTAGCTAGTTCTGTATATTGAGATGGTTTGGTGTCTTTAGATATTTCTGTATGTCATCAGTTATCAAGAGTTCTATCAAGCTACCACAGTGGGAGGAGTGCACTGTTTATTCTAGTCCCACTTCTCCACAGGTCACAACATACATTTAAATTTTTCCACTTACAAATAGAGTTAATCATATACTCTATTGTTCCCAGAATAAGACACACCAACCAGGTTTCTTTAATAAATAACAAAATTATCAGTTTATTATAAAACAAGTCTTAACCAGTAATGAAGTAAAGCATAAACACACAGATTGAAATTTTAAAGCTCCCTTTTTTCCTTGGCCCCTCATGCTCACACACATATACTGGGTAACTGGAAAAATAAAGAGATTTGCGTTTCAGAGCTCTTTTGCACAAAAAAGGGCCAAAAAATATTGTGCTGAATACTTGCTCATTCTTGAAGAAACAGCAGGTGAGATATGTTGTATTCCAAAACTGGCATACAGTCTGGCCTCCAAGTACACATAGATGGGTCACTGAGATCTTTTAGAACAGTTCTTTTCAGGCGGTGTTCAGAATTAATTTAGCAGGCTTTTCTTCAAAGACAGGAGACGAGATGAGTTGACACAGTGGATTTCTCAGTGTCTTTTAGAGGGGTGTTGGAAAGATGAGCTGGGTTGTGGTCGTCTCTCCTTCCTTAGGAATTTATTTCTCTCCTTGGAAGTTCTTTTTCAACCCCAATTCAAAAGAATTCAAAAGCAAAACTGACAACAGGAAGTCAATCTTTTGACCTCCATCAATCTTGACCTGTCACTTCTTTGTAAACAACTTTGCCAGGTGTCCAAAGTACTCTGTTGTTTATTAAGCTGGAAGTCAGGTAGTTTCCCAGAAAGGCTTGTTGTTGTTGCTGGAAGTCAGGTGGTTTCCCAGAAAGGCTTCTTTTCCTCACAAGACCTCTCAGTGCCCCTTTTAAAAAAACATTTCCAGGGACTGTTTTTCAAAGTCAAATGGCCTTTACATGACCCCCTTTGAAAACCCCAAAGTTTAACATTTCTTCAATCTTTCAAAAATGAATCCTCAAAAAATATATTGATCAAAACACAAGCGACATTACCTCACCAATAACCTGCTCACCCGTACTCAGCTTGGTCTCCGCCAAGACATCTCGGCTACAGATCTCACTACAGCCTTGGTCCAAACATAGACAAAAGAGAAGAATTCCAGAGATAAGGTGAGAGTGATTGTCGTTCCATCATTGTAGCTGGGTCAAAATCATGGAACTCCCTTTCTAACAGCACTGTAGGAACACTTTCACCACGCAAACTGCAGAGGTTCAAGAACGCAGCTCACCAACACCTACTAAGGATAATAAATGCTGGCCTTGTCAGCAGTCCCTATACAAATATTTTTTTTAATAAATGTGAGATATTTGAATAGTTCACTATATCTGCGATTTATTTGGCTAATTTTATATGTTGGGTAATTATGTATATGGTCAGATATTTGGATATCTGGTAGGGAAACTATTAGAGAGGATTATTTGGGACAGGATTTACTCCCATTTGGAAACAAACAAACTTATTAGCGAGAGACAGCATGGTTTTCTAAAGGGGAGGTCATGTCTTACTAATTTGATTGAGTTTTTTGAGGAAGTGATGAAGATGATTGATGAAGGAAGGGCAGTGGATGTTATCTATATGGACTTCAGTAAAGCCTTTGACAAGGTCCCGCATGGCAGACTGGTACAAAAGGTGAAGTCACACGGGATCAGAGGTGAGCTGGCAAGATGGATACAGTACTGGCTCGGTCATAGAAGACAGAGGGTATCAGTGGATGGGTGTTTTTCTGAATGGAGGAATGTGACTAGTGGTGTTCCGCAGGGATCAGTGCTGGGACCTTTGCTGTTTGTAGTATATATAAATGATTTGGAGGAAAATGTAGCTGGTCTGATTAGTAAGTTTGCGGACGACACAAAGGTTGGAGGAATTGCGGATAATGATGAGGATTGTCAGAGGATACAGCAGGATATAGATCGGTTGGAGACTTAGGCAGAGAAATGGCAGATGGAGTTTAATCCGGACAAATGTGAGGTAATGCATTTTGGAAGGTCTAATGCAGGTGGGAGGTATACAGTAAATGGCAGAACCCTTAGGAGTATTGACAGGCAGAGAGATCTGGGCGTACAGGTCCACAGGTCACTGAAAGTGGCAACGCAGGTGGATAAGGTAGTCAAGAAGGCATACGGCATGCTTGCCTTCATCGGTCGGGGCATAGAGTATAAAAATTGGCGAGTCATGTTGCAGCTGTACAGAACCTTAGTTAGGCCACACTTAGAATATTGCGTGCAATTCTGGTCGCCACACTATCAGAAGGACATGGAGGCTTTGGAGAGGGTACAGAGAAGGTTTACCAGGATGTTGCCTGGTCTGGAGGACATTAGCTATGAGGAGAGGTTGGAAAAACTCGGATTATTTTCACTGGAACGACAGAGGTGGAGGGGCAACATACAAAGTTATGAGCAGCATGGACAGAGTGGATAGTCAGAAGCTTTTTCCCAGGGTGGAAGAGTCAGTTACTAGGGGACATAGGTTTAAGGTGCGAGGGGCAAAGTTTAGAGGGGATGTGCGAGGCAAGTTTTTTACACAGAGGGTGGTGAGTGCCTGGAACTTGCTGCCAGGGGAGGTGGTGGAAGCAGATACGATAGCGACGTTTAAGAGACATCTTGACAAATATATGAATAGGAAGGGAATAGAGGGATATGGGCCCCGGAAGTGCAGAAGGTGTTAGTTTAGGCAGGCATCAAGATTGGTGCAGGCTTGGAGGGCCGAATGGCCTGTTCCTGTGCTGTACTGTTCTTTGTTCTTTGTTCTTTGATATTTCTGTGTATCTGAGACATTTTGATGGTTTAATATGTTGAATGACTTCCATCTGTCAATACCTACGATTTCCCATCATTACTTAATTTTAAACGCCTCCATCAAATCATTGCATAGTTTTCAACTCTTTCATTTTGTTTCTATTTCCTCACAGGTATTGCATCCTAGTCAATTTGCACTGTATCCTCTCTATTGCTTCAATATCCTTCCTGTGATATAATTGTTTGTTCTATAAATCTGTCAGTTGCTTAGATTTTTGAATGTATCTGTGACTGTTTCGCTTACTTCTGTATCTGAGGTGTTTTCATAGTTCTCTGTATCTGTCAGTTATTTGCATAGTTCTCTATCGGTAAGTTGTTTGGATAATTGTATATGCCTGTCAGACACTTGGATAGTTCATTATACCTGCACCTTGATTTTAAAATGTTCATCTCTGTGTTCAAATCTTTTCCTAGCCTTGACCCCTCACTATCTCTGTAAGCTCCTCCAGCCTTAAAACCCTCCAAGGGATCTGTGCTCCTCAGTTCCGGCCTATTGCTCATCCCGATTTTCAACGTTCCACCATTCAGGTGCCTAGACCCAAAACTCTGGAATTCTGTCCCTAAACGATCCACCTTTTGGTTACCCATCCTAATATCTCTTTACATGGGTCAGTTTCAAATGTTGTTTGATAACTCTCCCGCGAAGCATCTTGGAATGTTTTACTGTAATAAAGGTGTTCTCTAAATGCAGGTTATTGTAGAAAAAGTACAAACTTTATATGCCTTTCCTAAGTAACAAAATCATTTTGGTCACAATGTCCTCACCATTTTCTTACAAAAGTGTGTAGTGTGTATGCACAGATTAATGCAAATTATTGCTTATCATATTTTCCAGATATATCGATGCCTGTGTCTGAGAGAAAGGAAGGGAGATTGGATAAAAAGAATTCATGTGATTTGTAGGTCAAGTCAATTAAATGATCTTTATGTACATGTAAGAGAGGAACAGTACCTAGTGAGCATCATGCAAGAGAAGAAACAACTAGCGAGGTCTGGAAAGCAGGCTGTAGAGAGTGTGAGCAATATAGCATGAGGGACAGAGAAAAAAACTGAGGGAGTGTAAGAGGATATCAGATAGAGGGCACATGTAAGCGACAATCTGTGAAAGGGAGACTATGTGACAATTAAGCAGTGGTTAGCATCGCAGCCTCACAGCTCCAGTGACCCAGGTTCGGTTCTGGGTACTGCCTGTGCGTAGTTTGCAAGTTCTCCCTGTGACCGCGTGGGTTTCCTCTGGGTGCTCCAATTTCCTCCCACATGCCAAATACTTGCAGGTTGATAGGTAAATTAGCCATTGTAAAAAAATGCCCCCAAGTGTAGGTAGCTGGTAGGAGAATTGAGGGAAGGTGGGGATGTGAGAGGGAAAGATGGGATTAATATAGGATTGGCATAAATGGGTGGTTGATGGTTGGCACGGACTCGGTGGGCCGAAGGGCCTGTTTCGGTGCTGTATCTCTCTAAGACTCTTATAGAAAAACTACAAGATGGTGTGAGCAAAACAGGCTGTGAGTGACCATGTGAGAGAAAGAGAAAGAATAAGACAGTGAGACAATGTGCAACAAAGGCGTTGTCTAAGACAAATAGTGTAAGAAACTGAGATAGTCAAAGTGTGCCACTGTGCAAGAGACAGAGAAAGCTGTGATAGTGTGTGTAACATACAGTGTACCAATATGTGTTTGCATGTATGTGTTGGTGTGGGTAAACTGCATGTCCATTTGTTTACATGCACATGCATGTGCATTGTGTGGCTGACCGCATGTAAGTGAGTGTGTGTCAGACTGCTTACATGTGTGTGTGTGAACTTGCATGCACATGTTCACCATATTTGGGGCTTAACAGAGTAATGCTGTGAAAATGTTTCCCCTGGCTGGGGAATCTAGAACACAGGGTCACAGACTCAGGCCTAGGAGTGAGATGAGGAAAAATGCAATGAGTTGTGAATCTTTGGAATTCACTACCCCAGAGGGCTGTGGATGTTCAGTCATTGAGTATATTCATATAGGATTTGTTAAGGGAAGAGCTTGTTTGACCAACTTGATCGAATATTTTGAAGAAGTAACAAGGAAGATAGATGAGGGTAGCGCAGTTGATGTGGTCTACGTGGATTTTAGCAAGGCTTTTGACAAGGTTCCACATGGAAGACTGGTTTAAAAAAATCCCATGGGATCCAGGGAAATGCAGCAAGGTAGATACAAATTGGCTCAGTGGCAGAAAACAAAGGGTAATGGTTGACAGGTGTTTCAGTGACTTGAGGGCTGTTTCCAGTGGTGTTCCACAGGGCTCAGTACTGGGTCCCCTGCTTTTTGTGGTTTATATCAATGATTTGGACATAAATGTAAAGGGCATGATCAAGACATTTGCAGACAACACAAAAATGTGCTAGATAGCAAGGAGGATAGCTGTAGATTACAGGAAGATATTGATGGTCTGGTCAGATGGGCAGAAAAGTGGCAAATTGAATTCAATCTGGAGAAGTGTGAGGTGATGCATTTGGGGAGGTCAAACAAGGCAAAGGAATACATGATAAATGGGAAAATACTGAGAAGTGTAGAGGAAGTAAGGGACCTTGGAATGAATGTCCACAGAGCCCTGAAGGCAGCAGGACAGGTCGATAAGGTGGTTAAAAAGGCATATGGAATCCTTTCTTTTATTAGCAAAGGTATAAAATATAAGAGCAGGGAGGTTACGCTGGAACTGTTCAACTCATTGGTTAGGCCACAACTTGAGTACCGTGTGCAGTTCTGGTCATCTCATTACAGAAAGGATGTAATTGCACTAGAGAGGGTACAGAGGAGATTTACAAGGATGTTGCCTGGACTGGAAAAATGCAGCTATGAGGAAAGATTGGATAGACTGGGGTTGTTCTCCTTGGAATAGAAAAGGCTGAGGGGAGATCTGATTGAGATGTACAAAATTTTGAGGGGTCTGGATAGAGTGGAGGTGTAGGGTCTATTCACCGTAGCAGAGAGGTCAGTGATGAGGGGGCATAGATTTAAAGTGATTGGTAGAAAAATTAGAGGGGAGATAAGGAAAAGCTTTTTCACCCAGAGGGAACTCACTGCCTGAAAGGATAGTTGAGGCAGAGAACCTCAACTCATTCAAAAGGAGTCTGGATATGCACCTCAAGTGCCGTAAGGTGCAGGGCTATGGACCAAATGCTGGAAGATGGAATTAGAACAGATGGATCGTTTTTCGGCTGGCACAGATATGATGGGCCAAGTGGCCTGTTTCTGTACCTTAAACTTTCTATGATTCTGTACTTCTATATTCAAGGCAGAGGTCGATAGATTATTGGGTACTCAGGGAATTCAGGGATATGGCAATAGTGTGGGAAGATGAAGCTGAGGTAGAAAATCAGCCATGAACGTGGTGAACCTGTGAAACTTGAGTATGTCAGTGTGTGTGTGTGTGGTGGTGAGCGGCAGACTGGGTGGGTCTGTGTGTACGTGTGTTCGTGTAAGGTGGACTGTCTGGGGTGTATTCGTGTGAGGTAAACTGTGGGCGCTCTAGTATGTGTTGTGAGTGTGTGCATTTGTGCATGCATCTGTGCATATGTGTTGTTAGACACACTGAACGTTTGATTTTGTGTGTCTGTCTGTGTGTGTGTGCCTGTGTGTGTACATATTTAACTGTGTTTGTGTGTGTCTCTGTCTGGGCACATTGTGGGTGCATGCGAGTTTCTTTCTGTCCGCGTGTCTGTCGTTCAGTGTGTGTGTGTGTGTCATTTCCAATATCTTACAGGCTGATCCAATTACACCGTGTCATTATATTTGGCCTCATTTTGTCCCAACATGACCGTCACCATATGGTGTTCTTGGCGGAAACAATCAGATCGCGGCCAAAGCCTCCGCACTTGGTGAAAGCGGAACATCTATCAGTGAAATCGATTGCCAGCACACTGGGAAAGGAAGCCTCGGGAGACCCGTTTAATTGAGCACTAGCCATTTACTTTTCATTTACTGAGGGGAGGGTTTGAGAGAAGGGGGAGGGTGTAGGATCCGGATTAAAATTCAACAACCAGAGAACCATCCGTCTTAAATGCAAAGTTTCGGTAT